>NC_062244.1:12820000-13047500 GCF_905475465.1 Pieris napi
AATAAGCCCCTGCGCACGCGAACCTTTCTCGTCGGCGTCGAACTTCTGTTTCTGCTTGGATTTCTTCTTCATCTCCATTTTATCGGCCTCCTGGTTGACGGTTTCGAACACCGTCTCGGCCACTTCGCTCTGCCAGCGTTCGGATATGACCAGGGGAAAGTCCTTGTACTGCGCTTGGTCCGATTCGGTGAGCTGAAATTTATATATTCATAAAACTACACTCGGCCCATTCGATCGTCGAACTAAACGACTGACAATTTGCTCAATATTTAAAGACGATACCTTGATTCCCTTCGTGTCCTCCTCGTCGAAGCTGCCGATGTCGAAGGCGTCGGCGGCGTTGACCTCGCCCCTGGGCGGGATGAGGGGCGGAGTGTATTTCTGGTGGTACACTTGTTGCCAATCGATTCCGGCGAAGAACACGTGCTCCTTCACTTCGTCCGCCCTGTGACCGGTTATTAAGGATCGCCAGGTTTATTAATATTTATTTTGTGTGCGGTGTCGTTGTCATTGATTGTGAACTTTAATGCGACGATCGATCCGTTAATTAAATAAAATTAAAAAAAATATTAACTGTCGAAAACTAAAACAAATAAAAAAAACTTCTTATAAAAACACGTGGAATTTTAATTTACAATTCGTCATTTGAGATTACAATAAAATATAAAATACTAATATTTCATAAATTACGAAACTATAATTTTAAAAATAGAATTACTATAAGGTAATTTGTCCTTCTCACTCTCTCTCAAGCGGTCTCAATCGCTCTATCCCTTTTCTTCGATAAAAACGCTGCACATTTTCGTGACGTTTCATCCGTAAAAATTTACCCCTTATGCGCCTAAAGAAGTTTCACTTCAAAAGGATTTGTATGTCTGAATAGTTATAATTATTTTTTGAAATATACATGACCCAGTGACAAAGACTCACCCTTTGCCCTTGCAGCCGAGTCTCTTGTTGATGTCCCTCTGCAGCAGACCTTCGAGCAGACTCTTCAGACTCGGGCTGAAGGACTCCGGCAGTTCCACGTTCTGGTGAACATTATATTTCTAACGCTAACATGATTTAATCAAATCAATCGAAACTTAATGCTATAAATAGGAATTTTCATTTTCATCGACATCGTTCACTGTTGCGACTTCAATTATTCCTTGAATAATTTTGGAAGATGGCAAAAGTGGTCTTCGACTATTTAAAGGGGTTTTTTCATAAATTACTTTGCAAATAAAATGAGGATTCATTCTGTTGCGTCACAAAATAAGCATATTCAGTAAAATATATAAAAAAATCCTCAAACAACACTCAAAAGTATCGCGTCAAACGTATTAACAGTACATATTTTTTCATAGAATTACTGATAATTATTAATTTAGCGATTAAAAAGTTATCTATGACGTCAATTACAATTATTGATCGGTTCAAATGACGGAAAACATTGAAATTCAATATACATTACAAAATAGCAATGACGTCGATCGACCCACTTCGAGATTCGACCTCTCAGTTGACCCGAGATTAAACTTGAGCGCAGAACACGGCGATTTACATAGATCACGGTGAATATGATTAACTGTGCTATTGAGAAGATAACGCCATCACTGATATCATTATTTAATAACCCGTTCTATGTACGCAGTGTCGGCCTAGAGGTTCGGCGTAAGACTCTCACCGCCGAGGTCGTAGATTCGATCCTCGGCTGTGCATCAATGGACCTTCTTTCTATGTGCGCATTTAACATTCGCTCGAACGGTGAAGGAAAACATCGTGAGGAAACCCCGGCATTAGACCCAAAAAGTCGACGGCGTGTGTCAAGCACAGGAGCCCGATCACCTACTTGCCTATTAGATTGACAAATGATCATGAAACAGAAATCTGAGGCCCAGACCTAAAAATATTGTAGTGCCACAGATTATTTTATGTACGCAATAATTCGGGGGTAATTTAAATTTAATTGATTAAAGGTACAAAGTAGAATTAATAGAATAACTTTAAAATAGCAGATACGAAAGATGTAACAGTAATCTTATATTTACCATGGTCAAGGTCATCCGATCGATCTCGTGTTTGTCCTTGGTCTTGTGTTGGCGGAAGGGCGAGTGGCCTTTGAGCAGTTTGTAAAGCATGCACCCGAAACTGAACCAGTCTGCCGACGAGTCGTAGCCCGTGCCCTTGGACAGCACTTCGGGCGCCATGTAGCCGTGGGTTCCTCTGAAATTTTTATTTCACTCTTTTAGAAAAAGTAGCCGCAGTATTTAGACGATCCTGGTCATTCTCTGAGACTCCCAAGTGGGAAGTTAATATTAATTACTCTTTATTTTTTTTAAATTAAAATCAACTAGAACAGACCGACCCGATCTCTCTAGAATCCGAGCCACATAGGACTGGCTATTGCTAAACCAATCTAGACGATATTTTTACTTACACGCTAGCGTGAGGTTTCTTCTTGGAGAAATCACAGGCGAGACCCAAGTCCGATATCCTGACGTGACCGTGTTCATCCAGTAAGATGTTCGCAGGCTTCAAATCTCTGTACACGATGTGACGTTTGTGCATATGCTCCAATCCTGGTAATATTCAATTATAGTTGCTTTATATTTTCTAAACGTGAATGAAAATTATGCAAATTTTCCATATCACAAATAACAACCACATTTCTTCTTCATTTTAATGTCAATTGATGACGATAAACCTCTAAAAAACGTTACCAAGTTACAATTCATTTCATAAACATTTATACAGCTCAATTGCAGTGGAACGGTACGTGAGTATGTTTTAAAACGAAAAACGTAGCATTTATTGGAAACGCTTTTGTCTCAGCGGTTAACCGAAGCAATCGGGTACTTGCATCCCGAGTCCCCGTTAATATTAATGGCAACACGTTCCACTTGCTACGGTTTTAAACAAACCATCACGGACTATTTTTGAACCGGCTATTTATGATATCGTTATGACTTTCGTTTTGATACGGATTCATCTTTTATAATCGAAATGACGCTTACGTCATTTAGGATACAGATGTTGATTCTGCGATCGTTTAAACTATTTTTCCTCTTCATTTTGTATTTTTAAAGCATTATACGCTACACCTAACACACAGTAATCTAACGTTAAAACTATTACCTCTGATAAAAAATACCTAATTAGCTCTGGTGACGCTAAATTTTCCAGTTAGGTATTTAAACAGCTTTAAAGATTTTTTATCTATTATGACGAATTTTACTACAAGTTGTATAAGGTTATAAATTTCTGGCAATACCGATATACACGATTGCATGTGTTCTAACCAGGTCTGAGTATGATACACGGTCTTCTTTGCGGTGCTTAGACTTTATTACAGCTTCAGACCTGTAACCAATCTCATGAAGTCGCGAGGAACTTGTAAAATCATACCTAATATAACTTCAGCGGCGTAAAACTTCATTTCAGCCTCATTGAAGACGCCGTGCTGCGACAGGTGATAATGAAGATCTCCGCCATTCATGAGATCCAATATGAAGCAAAGCTTGTCGGGTGTATGGAAGGCGTACGTCATACACACTATGAATGGGCAGTCCACCTGTAACGCGAATTACGAATGCACTGAATTTAAGGCGACAATTTCATTGTTACGACTTTTACATACAGTGCTATAGATTAAACTTCCTGTGTGTCGTAAAAAGCCATAGTTTTTTTATATTACCTGCTTAGTACAAGCAAAATGTTATTCCTATAGAGAGTATGTAGGTATTGCTTTTTGACAACGCGACTACTGCCAAAAATAATACCTTTTTGGACCCTCGCTGAAAGAACGTAAGCAATGTTATAAATTTGAATAACTAGCAATGCTATTGTTTCTGCTATCTGTATGCACATGTAGCACCGCACTTAGAATTTTTAGCTTCAACCACGACGAGGATAAATTGAGCCACATCCTGATCTATAGAATATCGGGCGAATCTTCTGACCGGGTGACGTCACTCGTCGCCGTTGGGAAATTTCAAACTTCCTTTTGTGTTTATTTTCCTACGCGTGAGCAAACTCTTTGTACACGAGACGAGATCTTCTCGATCGTATGGAATGATCGGGCGAACGAGAATATTTCTTTGATGTTTATTCAATGCGAGTTCAATGGATCCTTTATTTATTCTATTACTTATTCGATACATATATGCGCCTTGTCAAACATTTCATTTACAGTGGACGAGTAAAATCGGTCGGACTGTATATTTGAATTGGCGGATTTGGCCGAAATTTGACTGTAAATCACTAAAATTTTAGGAACACGATCGAATAATCGAATTTTATTTTGCACGTTTTGCTTTGCTATCAATTTTTATTTTTAGCTAGTTACCGGCATTATGTTGGGAAGGATTTTTTCCATCTTAAAGAAAAATAAATTGAAAAATCACACATTCATTTTTAAATAAGTGTTTGCAGCTTGCATTGACGTATATTTAGATATTTAACTGAAATGGCAAAAATGTAAATAGTGCTAAAATAGCGCCAACTAATAAACATCAGTAGGTAGGAAAAGCGGAAGCGATAATTATGTTTTGTTACGAATGCGTCCCCTTTTGTTTGGCCCGCACAGCCATCGGCCATGTGATTCATGTGAGTACACTATTGCTGGCTTTATTACGTACGGGCTTGTCGGTTCGTCACGATTTGCTTAGCTATATATTTTATTTTCTCACAGTGGTTGCCTGGAAGAGATTGCTAGAAAGCGATAAGGCCGCCAGTTTCATCAACATTTTCCTTTGAATAATTGTAATGTAGAGGGAGGATAAAACTGGCTGAGTTTCTTGCCCGTTCCTCTCAGAACAAGGCCTCCTGGTAATTTTGCGAACGGATGGCGTAGTCTTGCTCTTTCGCGAATTTTGTAAACGTTTTTGACATTAATATCTAAGCATGCGTTAAGACGCATCTAAACTGAACAAACGTATTTTGATTTGATTTGATTTTAGTTGCCCTCCTTTACATTTAATTATGTTAAATTTTTATATTGTAATGAAGTGTAAATAAATAAATAAGATAAATATACTTTGATAGATCAAAACGTGGACCGTAGGAGATCACCTATGAGAACAAAAGGTTGCTGGACGTCACACATCAATAGTCAAATTAATATAGAAATCGTAATAACAACTTCTGTCATATCAATACTAACAATTATATTGAACCACATTAAATACTTCTTCAACAGAATTACCAGTACGACGCGTATGAATTACGTAGCATTATGAATAAAGGAAGCAGGGCCCACAACGTTAACGTTAATAGATACAATATACTGAAATAGGATGGATTTACTTATCAATACACCTCCGTATGCCAAATGCTGATGTTACACCTAGACAAGGCGTGTCCGAAACAAGATTCTCCTCAGTGTTATTTTGTAGGACAGGGGCAGACGAGGCGGCGCCGACCAACCAGACGACTGCTCATAAAAGATAAGCTCAGTCGTCCGTCCGAATGAGCTGATATCCATTAAAATTTAACTACATCTAATACTCTCCGATACGTTTACTCCGTAATTGCAATCCACGGGTTGCAATAAGCGATTAATATCTAATTTATCGAACTCTCCCGAGATTTCTATAAAACGGAGGAGGTTTACAGCGTTTTTATCGCGTCGCCCGAGTATATGAAAGTGCTTAGGCATAAACGCCGTAATATCGGACAACCGTAAAAGTCGAATTTCGTTAGCCCCTAACATAAAACTAAATCGTTTATTATCAAACGATAGAACTTCCAAACGAGCTCGAGAAAACGTCACGTCGAAACTCTACATAAATATTACACAGAAATGGAGCGATCTACCTTCGCTAAGACCGAACACCGGCGACCTTGTTAAAGTTACGGCAAGGCTTTTAGGCAAGGATGCGAGCCGCTAACTCTTACAGGGTCGAAATGCGAATAAGATTGAGATGAATATGTATAATCTATTAAATCGGACTTCCCGTATTTGAATGACAGGGAAAGAATCAATTGGGATTATAAAACAAAATGCAGCGGAAGCGGATTGGAGCCCGTCGACAAATTGAGGGCGAGCCAATTCGTTTCAGTCCAATTGGCTGGATATCGTTTGTCCCCGATGCAATATCGCTTATTACCTATATATATTATATACAGGCATTGTCCTGAATCAAAGTGGCCGTTATCAATATTGATAATAACCCACATTCGCAATCCGATTACAATCACTTAATTATGCTAAACTCGGTAGTTGATAATGTGCGTTGGGTTGGTGAATCTCTCTCTGCCTTACGTAATATATGATTTTCGAAAAATAAACAATTTGACTAGAGCTGACTTTGTCTGCGTCTGACTATGATAAAAAGTATACAACGTCGTTATTTATACAATGAAAATAATAATATTCGTCCAAATTACATGTTGTTCGAGTGAAATTGAACGATTGAGACATAGTTGTTATGTTAGTACAAATTAGATTTTATTAATTCGCAAACTGTAGTTACAATTTATCGGACGAGAATAAAGGCTAAAAATATTATATGAAATATATCTGAAGACAAATGAATATTTACGAACATGGGAAATGTGGTAAAGCCACTCTATTTTTACGCGAAAACATTGTTTACCATACCAAGGCATACATGATCATAAAGAAGGAAAAATCGCTGGCCTCACCATAAACATCCAAAATGATAGTGTAATAAAAATAACTAAGCATGTTTACTGTGAATCCCAGAGCTTCACGACAAAAGTGAATTTAGACTATTTTAATAGAAATTTACTTGCGTAATAAAAACAAGACACATGTTTCAATTTGATTAAAAACTCTGTATATAATATGTAGTTATGAATGTCCAGAAAACTGAAATAATTTTAGAACCGATTTTAATAATTGCAAAAACCAAGTTTGTAAGTTTAAGCAATACATTGTGTTATTAATCGTTGTAAAAATACTAAACTAACTTACATATACATTAACTAACTATTACTTAATAACATATAGACAAACAAGATATGTTGTAAAATAATTCCCGTTATTATGACTCTGAATGTAACTTAATCCTTCGAATACAAATGTGTTTGTCCTCTCTACAATTACTAATATTTAGTGTAGTTTATTTGTGGGCGTTCGAGTCGATTGATTCTATTAATTTAAACGGACGCTGGATTGTAAGCAGTCGAGTCTACTACATAATTTTTATATCATATTTCTATCGCATGTAAGCCCTTATATATAACGTTATTCAGTCCTTATTAAAGATATCTTTTAAGAGATTGTTTTCTGAGCAGTCTCCGTTTTATTTGATGATTAAATGTAATTAATATAAAGTGTTAACGACTGAGAGGAGATTCAAATTAGCGATCATTTCGCTCGAGTTCGCTAAATGCATTATCGACTAGCGAAAACACATTTTAGCATTTACATGCCAAAGTTCAATAGTTCAATGCATACTCTTTCCTAATCGTATTAGAAAAAAGGGTGTGGCACTTTTGTATAATTATGTAAATATTTCGGAATACCTTTCACCCCACGTATTGTCAAATAATGTATTAGTGAATTGTTAATTGAATGTAAAAAAGCATTGACGAACTCACCCCGGTACTGACTAGAGAGAGCATAATTCGCTCGTTGAGCGCGAGGGTTTCACCTTGCTTCATCTTTATACGTTTCTTGTCGAGACATTTCATTGCGTACATTTTTCCTGTGTCAGCTTTCCTGCATCCGTACACCTTTGTACAAAAACACTTCTTAGAACTGTGTAGGTATTCCTTATTAACATTATACTTTTTGACCGATGTAATATAAACAAACTAATAAATATTTAGGATATTTAATGTTCTCGTAACGAAAGTCAGAGGACGATTATACCTTTTTAATATTTTTTTCTTGTGTCTTTCTGACTTAAAACAGTCGTTATATAATTGAAGCGTAGCATATATTTAAAAATAGTTAATATTTAAACCTAAAAATATTTGATGATCAAATTTACACTATTAACTACTTCGTGTCGGTGTCGTCACATGATAATCTCATAGCTCAAACAAACGGTACGTGATAATTTGCTTACTTCGCCGAAGCCTCCTCGGCCGATAATGCGATGTACGCTGAAGTCATTCATCGTCAGTTGTATGTTCAGCTCTAAATTCTTCCATTGGCAAAACCTCGTGTATTTGTCGCTGCGAAACATAGATGAAAT
Source organism: Pieris napi (assembly GCF_905475465.1). Lineage (NCBI taxonomy): Eukaryota > Metazoa > Arthropoda > Insecta > Lepidoptera > Pieridae > Pieris > Pieris napi. Next base: position 12,828,154 of record NC_062244.1, read on the forward strand.
CAATTTCAAATTGTCAACTAGAAAACTAAAAACATTTTATACTCCGATTTTTATAGGTAAAACAATAAATACTAGGAATTTATCTATAGTGTAAAACACTTCGGTCACTATATTTAATGAAATATTATTAAAAATATTAACTGAAATAAATGAAAATTGAAATGAATGCATACCTTTCCAGAAAACTTTTGAATGGCTCGCCTCTTAAATGTTGAAATATCTCTTCAATGTATGGCTGAAAAATGCAAACTGTTATATGCAACATCGAACAGAGGAAAAATAACCTCGAGGGAAAATATTTACCTCAAATAGGTTCGGTGGTACTTCGTGTTTCAATAGATATTTCTGTACATGCGCTACACACTCTTTAGAATAATCCTGGAAATAAACAGTTGGATAATCTAAATCAACAAATCGATTTGTATATGCAATGCTGAAATTGCTAAAAGGTCTGGCAGCACCGCTCCGGGTGGGAAGGGAAACAAAGCGAGGGAGACGTTCGAATTCTTCAATTTATTCAAGGAGCTTCTACACTTTTAACGGTATCTTTAAGCGGAATTAGGTCGCGTCGAAGGGAATTTATAGAGGTACTTTATTCGCCCGTGTTGATAAACAGCAAACGCAAACTATGGCTGCTTCATTACCTGACGGGACACTCAAAAGCAGATATATTTTCTACTTCTATTTTCAATGTCGATGTCGTACTCTCACTATAAAGAAGGCTTAGAGCGTTAGCTTCCAATAAATATTAATAATATCAGTAATATTATCGCTCAGTTAAAGCATTCCATGACGATTTATCTTTTTAAAGTGTGTTAGTGCATTCCGTTTAATCTTAATGAAGACAACTATGTATCAAGAGCCGGTGTCGTTGATAGAATTGCGCATTTAAGACAATCAGATTTGCTCGGATGCGATACGATAATATAAAATCCATGACGATTAGGATTAAAGCATTGTGTGGCATTCTCTTGGAACGACGCCAAAAGTATGTACTTAAAGTCTCATTCAAAGTTAGTTAAAGACTTTAGAAGCCAATCGCAATCTCTATTTTAACGAACAAATCACATGTCAATGTAATTTAGTTTTATTTAGGAGACATTAGATAGATAATGATGTTACGTAGTAAATTGATTAGTTTATTACGAGTTCAAAGACTTATTAGTAGTTACTAGTAGATACCAAAACCAAAAATACTCCAGTTACAATATTTAGAAAACAAATATTATTTGCCCTTCCAATACTTCAAACAACTCGTAAATCTCACTTGCAAATTTAATAATAACAAAGTGAGTTATATCCAGCTATTATACTTACGTGGGAATGAGCAAGGAGTTCTTTCATAATAAAATTATCGTAAATGTCTCTTGCGATCCGCCGCCTCTCCTCCACGCATTCTTGCTTTTCATATAATTTGATCTGCAACAATTCGATCAGACTGAGTCTCTATGAAAATCTTTGAAAAATATACAAATAAACATGGATTCAAAGGTAAAGTTCATTTGTATAAAAACTATTTATTACCTCCTCGTAAAACTTTAATTGTGGCACTGGTTCTTCTGACGTTTGTTCACAGAATTCCTTAAATAATAAATAACCTGAAACAAAATATGAAATGAGTTCATTGCGAGATGTGTGAAACCGCACAAGGATACATAGTAGAGGTTTTTAATTAAAAGTAAGCAGTCTAATGACGAATGGCTGCCGGCCGGGCTTTTCTTTAGTTCTGACATCACGGGCGAAGGACCTAACCTCGAGACATTGATCTTTAAATGGGAAATCTTTGACGAATATAAAGTTACAGTATTATCTGATTACTGGATGTATATTGTATTTTTATTTAATTGGGCTGTATACGTACTTTATTTCAGAAAAATCTGATATAAATTTATGTAATAACTATTATAACGTATGAATACTAAACTAATTTATAGTCCAGTAAGAAAAAAATTCAATGAAGTCATGTCACTTATTGTTAGTTCAAAGTAACTCCATCATTATACATTAATTAGTTTGTCATTTATAAAAAAATATTTTAATGCTTAGTGTGCGTTTGTGAACAGTTACACAGCCGAATTCCCGAAACACCATTTTAAGGTTAGTCGGAAGACCGTTACGATTGTATCTTATATCATACAAAACACGACGAAACTGTACATTTACGAGTCATCAAGGGTCATCATGATATCGGTCCTCGGGACTTATTATGTCCGCACAATTCATGTAAATAAATACGTGCTACAAAACTTCAGCTTTCAGGTGAAATCCGTATTTACATTCGCGTATTATTTTTATCGATACGCGCAAAGTGATTCATTTATTAAATCAGAGATATTCCTGCAATTATGACACGACTAAAATACTTTTGTTGAGTCACAATATCTTACAATTTTCAAAAAACAAGTTTTATAAAAAAAAAACAGAGCCGCTTCATCTTATAGGTAGGTCTTCCCCTTAGATTTCTGTATCTGTTTCGTGATATTTTTTCAATAGACAAGTAGGTGATCAGCCTACTGTGACTGACACACCGTCCTGGTTCCCTCGCGATGTTATCTTTAAGCGTAAGAGCGTGTTAATTTTGCCCATAGAAAGAAAAGTGCATTGGTACACAGCCATAATTCGAAAGGTCTACTGGGTTAAGACCTTTCGTTCGACCAACAGTGCTTTAAAATAATACATTGTTATACATCATGTATAATACTAAGTACAAATATTGCGATTATGAGTAAGGACTTTTAAAAGCTACAATAACAGCTTTTTCCGAAGACAAGTCCCATACTTTAATAGAATACACTTTTGCACTTTAATTATATCAAAACTTTTCTAATTTACTGCGTGTTTTTTTTACATTTACGTGAATACTACAAAATTCTTTCAACGGATGTTAAACAGTTATGGTAAGCGACTCGTGTAATAAATTCGCGTTTATCAGAATATCTGATATGTTCAACAGATATCAATTTGAAAAAGTTGTTGCTGACAAAAAAAGTACTCATTATGTACAGTACATAAAGCAAAATACGCTAAGCAATCTAAATGTAATATGAAAAAGTTGCAGCCGTTACAGAATGAAAACTCAGTAAGTAAAAACACCTAGATACTTAGGTACACAGCGAGCGCCCAGCCCTCGATAAAGTTATTTACTGCAAGTGGAAGCGAACCGTAAATTGCGTTTATAACTCGCCTAAGAGTATACTGATAATATAAGTCTGTCACACAAACTTAAACAGACTATTAATTAATTAACCTAAAAGTACCACTAATTTGAATAAAGTTAATCTTTAAAAGACAGAGCAAGAAATGTGTAGACGATATAAAGAGAATAGAAGGCACAACTTGGACAAAAAGAGCTAACATCAGAAAAGACTTGGAAGCAGCTCGAAGAGGCCTATGTGACACGATGATTACCAAAAACGGGTCATATTTAGTTAGATTATGTAACTTAAATAAGTGTTTATATATTAGACTGGGTGTCATCAATAAAGGCTTAATAACAATACTAATAATAATCTTTAAAAAGCAACAACATTCCTTTATGAGCGAAAAAAAATCGAATATTTTTATAATATTATATTGACGTGACCGAAAAGATAACGAAATTCTGAAACAGTTTTTTCTTCAAATTGAACTATTTAAATGTGCAAATCAACAGAACGACTAATTATTGAAGATGTCATTTTCTAAGCGATAACGAAGGATTGTCTTTAGCAGGATTTAAAAGGCGTCAGTGGCAAAACATAAGACTGTTCAATAAAGCATATTAACTTAATACTTAAAGACTTTCTCATTAATTTAAGCACGTACGCTGAAGTTAGTGTTAAAATTTTGCAGACGTATTTTATCCCAGAGGAGACGCTTACACCGTGGCTATGTTTCAACGGATCATAAACTAAGTGGTTTAGTAATAATGACTCAGCCTCGCGCAAAATATTACGAGAACTTTGAGAAAGGACGCTTACAACGAGCATAAATATTTAAGCGGCGCTTAGTTAGTGTACAAAGAATACTAACAGCCACGTGAAACTATTTGAAATGGAATTACATCTTTGTGTTTAATATATTTAAACCGTTTTTTGTATGGACGCATTATTTTCGATCTTGAAAGGGCAGACGTGATCGTTTTACACGAATTCTTACTTCATGAGGAACTTATGTGTTCGACCACAGCCATCACATAATAATAAACTATCAAAACATACCACTATAAAAAATCTTATGCAGTTTTTTTTAATGCCTTCCGTTTAATTTCCATTTAAATATAATTAGTAAGTATAATTACATTTAAAATGCAACTTTCACCATCTCGACTTTATAGATTTATTTTCTAACATTTTACGACGAAATTAATCTATAGTTAACTCCGTTATTCCTCTGTGATAGGACAAAGAAACTTGAAAAGAAAAACTAGTCTAACTAAATATATCCTTGTTGCCATACGTTCCTTTTATTTGAGGGTAAGCCATTGTAAGACGGCAATAATCGGGAACCGTGCCTACGCAATCATTATGGACCTTCACGGGCCTTGGCCTTCAATTGAATCCCAGTGTGTATATTATAGTTTTGTGATGTTTATGAACAGACTACAAATTATGCAAAACGTGCTTCTTATGCGTATTACTAGAGAACCTATCTTTGTGATTCGCGCCTCTTTTGAATATGTAGTTAAAATATTGGTATAAGCTATTTTATTTTATTTCTTGTAGCTAAACATGCAGAGAACACAACCCAATCCGTTTAACCATAAGCTGTTTCAATGATATAGAGCTTTTACAGTATAATGTAAATGTAAATCCATTATTTGCCAAGATTTACAAAATAAAAAATCGAACAAATAAGAACTGCACTTTTTATTTAAATATAAACTGTATCAATTTTTGTTATGTTTTTGTAATACTAAATACATATCCAGGCATCACGGAATTTATCAAAAAGCGTATCTAGTACGCGGAGTTTACTAAAACTAGTGGTAGATCTCACAATTTACCAGCACACAACTTTTAATACCGCACTCGAATGCATTCGCGTGTTTTTTGATGTTATGTGTAACTAACATTAATTATAATTAAAATATATAGGTATTTATTGTTATAGATTATACTGATCTTATACATACCACCTGTTACAAATTCTTCTTTATAACTTTTTCTTACTAACATCTATCTCATAATTTATTCATAACTTTAGTTTAACAACTAAAATTTTTCAACAGTTACATAAAAAATAGCATTGTAAAGTTTTTACGTAAATAACATACATATAATAAAATATGACGTACTAGTGACGAGTTGAGCCACTTAAGGTAAATAGTGATGTATGTAAATTGTTAAATGTACAGTTTATTCAACAACAATGAACACATATTTACTAATTCATGAATGAAATCATGTAACCTATCCAGACACTGATTCTGAAGAGTTCTGACCGCTCTAGGCTATTTATCAGGATGCGCCCCTACAAACACAAAAAAGCACTTCACGCGTTATACGACAAAAATCATGAAAGTTTAAACTTTTGTAGTTGTTTTTACTGCTTTGCTTCTAATGAATTTACTGTCGTCTAGTTAATGCAGTTTCCATAAGAAACCAAACGTTTCCCCCCCCTAGATCGTCGCGCCCTAGGCTGCAGCCTAATTAGCCTAACGGTGTATCAGGCCCTGAACCTATCCTATTAAGATAATCATCACTCCTGATATACGAACCACATTAAATCTTTGATAAAATATTGATATTCATTACTGATTTATATAGTATGCAATCAAATTTTTTTTTGTCTTTTACACATATTGTTGTCATAATAGACCACAAGCCCATGAACAAAAAATACCTGTGAAATGACCCAACCTGAATTACGCTTAGAAGGCTGTTACTATATCTGAAAATAGCTCTGAGCACTATGCCGTCATTTCTGAGCGGTACATGTGAGTACGTGAGTGAATGGACTTTCTCAGGTACAATGGGGGAATTTCGACTAATTATTAATGTACGGCTTTGTTATAAGTGTATAGATGATTAAAAATAAATGTCGAAAAACCTAGTGCCGTACAAAAGTGATGGTGCCGGAAGTCGGTGCAAATTTTTAATTCGACGACAGTTGCAGAAGCAATATAGGTCATTTATTACTGTACGGCATTTGTGTGATTCCTTTTGGACACATATACAGATACTTTACCCGTAAACGCCGTACATATTTCCAGCGCAGCGGTCGAAAGCCAAGGGTCGGAACCCTACCCCTACACCCATATACCCTAAGGTCATTGTAAAATGTACGGCAACATGTTCAAAATATTATTTAACACGGACAATAATGTTTTATAATTATGCCGTCCAAATATTATAGTTAATATTTGTGTAATTAAATATTTATCGAAATTTCAGGATTTACCAAGTTCTTACTGCTGTAAGATCAGAGAATAATGTACGGCAACTTCTTTTTTTACATAATGTTACTAAATATTACCGTTGTACATTATAACCGTTCATTATAAATGGTAACAAATAAAAATATTATGATACAAAATATATGAAATTTAGATGACTTTTCAAATGCTCCTAGAGTAATATGGGGAGTAATATTTTCAAAGATTATTGTTATTTTATATGTAACAAATATAAATAAACAAAAAAAACCAGATGCCGTACATTTTACTCCAGATTATTCTTTACAGCTGATAAAAACTTCGACGACGTTTGAGGTGTCCCTTAAGGTCATTAAATAACTGTACATATCTGATTATACTACCATAAGGCTGTAAAGTATATTTACAGCCTTATCGTACCAGCAGAGAGAGGTAAAGGAAAAATATTTTTAACAAAAATAAAAATATAATACAGGGCGACCCAAAGTTATGAGACATGAAGGGAAAGTACCTTAAATATCGCAGATAGGGTATTTTACTAAAAGAAGACTTTATGTTATTTTTAAAAGTTAGTAATTCTGCATTCAAAGATTTTTTAAAACTACTTGCCTCGTCTGGAAATCGAACCGGCTTAAATTTAAAAAAAAACACCCCTACTTTTATGATGCCAATCGAAAGAATGGCCAAAACCTAATAACTTTTCTAAAGTAACAGACTCGTAGGGAATTTTTTTAGGCCGAATACGATAAATAATGTTTTTAATTTGATTAAAAAGATATATTCACGCTGTTACTTTCTTTTAAAATACTATGTTACTTAAGAAGAGTTATTAGTTTTTGGCCATTCTTTCGATTGGCATCATAAAAGTAGGGGTGTTTTTTTTTACATTTAAGTCGGTTCGATTCCCAGACGAGGCAAGTAATTTTAAAAAAATCTTTGAATGCAGAATTAACAACTTTTAAAAATAACATAAAGTCTTCTTTTAGTAAAATACCCTATCTACGATATTTAAGGTACTTTCCCTTCATTTCCCATAACTTTGGGACGCCCTGTATTGGTAGGCGGTGGTAGCAGACCATCGAAAGTGTACGGCATTTATCTTTTATTGAAGATTGTCTAAAGTATTAATAACCTGTGTTATTGCCGTATAGATAAAAGTCACCGGAAAATGACTCTTTTCTGAGGAAAGTAATTTACCCCATACACCTATGTGTTCCACAAAAAATGTACGGCATGCTGGAAAATGTTATCTATTTGTGAAGTACTCTCAAGATCATTTAATTTTATGTTGTTTCATATCATCATCACCTATATGCTAATCAGACATATGTTGCGACCCTTGGCTTTCGACCGCTCCGCTGGAAATATGTACGGCGTTTACGGGTAAAGTATCTGTATATGTGTCCAAAAGGAATCACACAAATGCCGTACAGTAATAAATGACCTATATTGCTTCTGCAACTGTCGTCGAATTAAAAATTTGCACCGACTTCCGGCACCATCACTTTTGTACGGCACTAGGTTTTTCGACATTTACTTTTAATCATCTATACACTTATAACAAAGCCGTACATTAATAATTAGTCGAAATTCCCCCATTGTACCTGAGAAAGTCCATTCACTCACGTACTCACATGTACCGCTCAGAAATGACGGCATAGTGCTCAGAGCTATTTTCAGATATAGTAACAGCCTTCTAAGCGTAATTCAGGTTGGGTCATTTCACAGGTATTTTTTGTTCATGGGCTTGTGGTCTATAAACACTCACATTTTAGTAAAAACCATTGGTATAGTTAGTGGTAACAATTAGGTGTTTTACTCTTCAAACGTCTACTTACCTAAGACTTGATTGAATATTTTGTCAAAATTAACTTCATTTTTCTTTTCCATATATTTGTGCATAACACTTCGTACACTGCAACAAAGAAACTAACTAAAAATCTTTACATATTTTTAAATTTATACTATCTTTGATAGCTTTTTTGATATACATTACAATAATTGTTATGTTACTATCAGAGGTGACACTAGACATTATAGATCTTCATCAAAAGTTAGTAGATAATAATGCTAGGATTTCAATTAAACCATAATATTAAAACAATTAACTATTACAATAAAACCAATATATGTAGTAAGTCAATACCAGTACTATTTTTATTATTGATTAATTTGTATTAATAAACCTTTCTTTCCATTTTCTATTATAAATGATCACATAAGTTTGTTAGCTACCTAGACCCTAAAACTAACTGCTTAACTGAATTTAAACAAACTTTCATTTAAGGTAGTTGAGACTTTGGAAGTAGATACTCTTCTTTTTGTACCTTATTGTTTAATATTTCACTTACTACCTTTAAGCTAGTTACAATATACCTCTACGTAATATCTTTATGTTTACTAAATCACAGCTCTTAATTAGTGAAATTACATTAAGGTGTAATTTTTATGAGTACACAATTTTTGCATTGAACTTTATTATGCATATAAAACTATTTTATTTTAATTGAAAGACTAAATACAATTTAATGAAAGTGAAATCATTTAATTTTTCACCATACCTCATTGATAATTACAGGTAATTCACAATTTAATTGGTGAATCATGACTGTCTTAACTTCCTGCTACTATTTTGTAAACAACACAAGTTCTGGTTAGAAATAAATGTGGACCCTGTCAATGACAATCCATGACATTCAGACATTACCTTGGGTCAGGTAGAACAATCTTTTTGCTTGCTCTGGCTGCTGGGGTACATTTAGACTTTTCCATTGCCATCAAATAGCTGACGTCCGCCAGGACAGCTTCGAGATCCGCCATTTTGAGTCTGAATTAACACCTTTACCAGACTAAAACACTAAATCACTGCACAAACACTAATCTAAATCCAGTAGTCCACTTTCAGTTATCATCAACAGTTCTAACCTCCTTTACATGACTACTAACCACTCGCGTTTTACACCATTTGTTGATGAATGCTGACACATTTTCATAATAATGGAAAGGGCACATTAGAGACACAACGGCGAATATTAACAAACATTTTCTTACTTAAACTTTTCAATGAAACACGTAACTTAACACAGATAATTTAATAGCGATTGTTGATAGGAAAATCTGCTTAAACCAAGAATATACTGTACACTACCACTTATCAGCAGCAGTCCATTTCATTTTCCATTTTGGACAATCTTTTCTCGCACTTTGATTATCCATTGACAACTGACATTAAGTCGAAATCTAAATAAACAATGTCAAGTTAAAATGATTGTAGTGTTAAGATTTCTCTTTTTGTTTCGCATTCGCAAATAGCTGACTCACCGATAAAAATTTTAGGCCTATCAAAAGAGATAAAATATATTATATATATTAGAGTAAATAAACCGGATTAATCTGTTCTTCATACGTAAGATAGTGGTTTATACTGCTCTGTGCACCCGTCATGGTTTTTGACAGTGTATGTGAAGTCATTTAAGTTACGCATTTAACGTCATTTATCCTAAACGTCAGTTGTCCAGTGTTAAAAAGTTATTTAGAATTTTAGATTTATGTTTCAGAATTCAGCAGTCGTAACAACATGTTGAAATCATTATGATTAATTTATTCAGTAAGAACTAAGAGCAGTGATTAAGGGGTTTTGATAAGTTTATTTGTAAATCCGCCAAGGTGCCTTTAGCTTAAGACGTATGTATAGTATTTTTTATTTGTTTATTTTTAAAGTCTCAGTGTTGCGTACACCGGTAATTACGTGCTTAATTAGATTATTGTCTTTTTTTTATTTTCTTGTTCTCTATTTTGGCAATATATACCACTACTAAAATCTACTAATTATTTTTCGTCGCCTTAGTTACACAAAAATGCAGTACTGTCCTCCAAATGTTACATTGGGAGAAGTATGGGTGGACCATGGAATTTCTCAGTGTTTTATGGAGACAGTTAGTGCTTCCATAATAGGAGTATTTCTTCTTGTATTTGGCACAATACAAATCATCATGTATAAACGGTATGTAGTAAATTATTTCATATTTTCTCAGGAAAATTATTTAATTTGTTTGTTAATTATTTCAGCTTGAAAATGTGTACTAATAAGAAAAAAGTTCCAACAAAATGTTATAAGTGTGTTAAAATTTATTTTAATAGAAATGATTGTTACAGCTATGCTACTGAAGTATTAGATGTCAGGTCATCAAAGTTATTTGTAACGCAATTATTATTTACATTATTTGTACCTGTGTTGGGTATAGTTAGATTTTTACTGCAAACTATTCTTTTTAAAGGAGGCCATGTTTATGGTTATATGGTAAGCTAAATAGTTTTTATAAGATCCTAAATAACTAGTTAACATTAATAATATTATAATTATAGCATTATTTAATTTTATAATTGTATTTATATAATACATAAAAATACTGTAGCAGCCTATTTTAAATGCAAAATTATGTCAATTAAAACATAATATAAATCGCCTGAAGATCAGTTTCCTGATAACCTTGGCATTTTGAAAGCAACAATTTTATATAAATATGTATAATAAAATGAAATTTGATTGAAAAACAGCATTTTCTATAATATGTCAGGACTTATAGGTTATATGCACTTGCAACTTCATATAACATTTGCATTTTAAATTAAATTATATAACAGCATAGCCATATGTTTAATTTTAAGATTTGTTATAATAATTTCGCAAAAACTCGAGAACGGCTGGACCGATTTGGCTAATTATAATCTTGAAACATTTGTGTAAGTTCAGGGAAGGTTTAAACGGTGGGAAACGTAAATTACAATTAAATAAAAAAACTTAACACGCCAATTGAATTTTTCAATAAAAACTGTTCTTAGTTGGAAAATTAGATGTCTTTTTAGAAATAAAAAATTGTCACCTGGTTGGCATTCATTTGTAGATGCTTTCAGAAATATGTGTTTCATAGTATTAGTATGTAGTATGCTATATGAGGTCTGATCACTTTGGTCTGTTTTAAAAGTTTTGACACAAATTTATGTTGGTGTAACAAAGTTCACGGGATCATCTAGTATTTTTATAGAAGTAGATGTGTCAACTGACCTATACCTGACATATGTTGTTGAATTTTTGGGTTTTAAGACCAGCACGAATGATAGTTTTCTAACAATGTTTGCCTTTACCATAGATATAAACACTGCTAATATGATTTTTTATGATAACTACTTTATTGCAGATTGTAGCCCTAGTGGTAACTATAATTGTATTCCCACTATCTGCATACTTAGCAATTCTAGAAAGGCGATATTTGTTACCATCAGTACCACCCAGAGGCCATGGCTTTGTGTTACTTGCATTTTGGGCTATGATATTCATTTCAGAAAATTTATCCTTTTTAAATATAAATAAAGAAGGATGGTGGTGGCACCTAAAGAAGTAAGTGTAGATTTTTTTTATTAAAACCATAATATTCTAATGCTCTTTCTATAGCACATAACTTTTTTTTTTAATTCAAGTCTGGATCTTTGTCTTCTAATTTGAGTTCATTTCATCACTCTTCACAGACAAGAGGGTCACCAGCCTTAAAACCTAAATTGTTTTTCGGAAAACCACAAAGTAATCCATAAATCTGTTTGTATTTTCAGTCTTCAAGACCGCTTAGAGATGTCTTTATTTGTTGGACGTTACATATCATGTATGATAATGTTTATCCTAGGAATGAAGGCACCTGGAATCATGCATCAATTCGAGTACCTGGATGGTGATGAGCATAATAGGCGAAACTTATTACCAAGGGTAAATATTTATCTTACATCATTATTATCATAAATATATTTATCTTTTTTATTAATGAGAAACTTAGGTGCAAAGATGTGAATTTTTTACCAAATTGATTAACAGCTGAAAGTTTAGTTACATAGTCATTTATAAAAATAGTTTATAAATTTTGCTTCACGGGATCTATGCTTTATACCATACCATAGACGTCATTTTATTTATTTAAAAAAATGCAAAACTCAACTTTTTTTAATCCAAAATTAATTTTATACTGAGTATCCATAGCAGACGTAGGGGAAGTTACAATATCCTAAATACACTGAGAAAATATGTTGTTGAAATAAAAACAAGCGTGTTGGATGTATTGTCTCAAAACAGAAGTAAAAAGAAAGCATAAATGACAAATCATCTGCCAAATATGATGTGAATAATGACTTAGAATTTTCGTGTTTTTACTCTCGTATTTTTTATATTTTCATAGTTAAGATGTCATGTCCATATCAAAATTATTATAGTGCAGCTGAAAAGTATTTCTTTAAAAAGGTATTCATAATTTTGGATAAATTATTTTACCTTAAACCTAGTTCGATACATTCAAGTTAACCTCGGCTTCTTGGCTAGAAAATGTTAATAATATATCCAGAACAGGTAGTTATATATTATTATAATAAAAACATATTCATTTATTAAAAATGCGTAAAATTTCCTGTTACTGATTGAATCGATCATTGTTCTTTTATCGGTCAGGTTCTAGGTTCAGCCATATATCGATTTGTAAGGTTTTAAATTCCGTTCAGTTGAGCCTTTACTATTTTTTTCAGGAAGAAAGTCGTTCAACGTTTCGAAATGTATTTGCAAAATTACGCACACTTTTGCCTTTTCTCTGGCCCAAGAAGAGTCTTTTGCTGCAATTTTACGTGTTCATATGTATTCTAGCGCTTCTTGCGGGACGAGTTATCAATTTATATGTTCCGATCTACAACAAGCTTATTGGTAAGTTAATTACAATTTAATAAAACGAATATGTCTTTATTTAATCATTTACATTATTTAACAGTAAACATTTCTTTTGTTTTCATTTAATTATCAATGATGTAACGTCTTTTATTCAAAACCCCAAAAACTTAGTATTAATCGGCCGGCTATTTCAATCAAATTGAAGCGATAGCAAGGGTTATCGTTTAATAAATAGAAGTCTTTATACTTTAAGAGTTGTCCGGGTCCGGTGCTTGTAGAAAATCTTAATTATCAATTTAGTGCTTTGACCTTAAATTATACAGAAGCGTGCACAAACGTGTTTTTGCACAATATGTCGTTTATATGAATAAGTAATTTCGGTTTTATACGCGAAGATATTTGTATTTCTGAATTTAGACATAACCATTGTAATTTTATTATGAAATAGTCTTAATCTAGCATTTTGGATCGTATCGCTTAATTTACTAATTTATTTTAATTATTAACACTTTGTATTAACATAATAAAAATTGAACATAATTAAATGAAAAGGATGGCCACTGGCGGCCTTATCGCTTTCGAGCGATCTCTTCAGGCAACCACTTAAATCCGTCATATGATATGATAGTTAAAATTGAATAAACTCGCCTATTATTATTTTGCTTTATATTGATATAATAATAAACGTGTTTCTTACTGGGTCTCATCTGTCGATCGCCATTGTATGTGGTAATCGAGAAATAATATGGTACTTTGAGGTACTTTGTAAGACCATATTTTAATTAATTTGCTTTTTTTATTAATGAAAAATGATGAATTATGGTAAACTTAATAGTAGACTTTTATCTATGACAAAATATTACTATGCATTAACCTGGTATGAACTTTCAAGGACAGACGCTATGTAAATCTGTTTTTTTCTCACACGTCGCTAAAACAACAGCTCTGTTCGTTATCGGGTTTTTATAGATAGGAATACGTTTTTTGTAATGGATTTTGGCTGTTGCTGTCTTTGAATATGTAATGATCTAAACTCGTCAAAATATTTTTTCTACATGTTGATTTCATATTCTTCGTTATAATGTTGTTTAATTAAACTAAAGCGTTGATCTGATCAAGGATTTCAAAAACACTCTCTTTTCCAAATGAAAGGTGTTGATTGAGGTTAACCATTGGTATTCCAAGGTTGGTTTTCTCAAAATAAACAATTTAATGTTTTTGTTTCCTTTTTGATTTCCAGCCCAAAATCCCTAATAAGGACATCGAGGCCTTTTACTTCTTTCTGATATCATTTATTATTTACTTAATCCTTTATAATATAATCGATAGTTAATAATTAATTATATTATTGTAAAATACTATAGTGAAATCACACTGGCTTACTTACACGCTTCAATAAAACAGTCTCTGGTTTCATACTTTTATTAAAATTGTGTACCCACACTACAGTGAATTTTATAAATATTTTTCTCTGGTTTATGAACAGCCACTATTGCTTTGTTGATTGAATCCTACTTATTTAAAATATCGGACCTTTGAAAGGGGTAATTTTTTACTAAATAATCTCGTCAATAATATTTCAGTGAATAGTTTATCCATCCCACCTCTATATTTCCGGTGGGACTTGGTGGCCATTTACGTATTCTTCAAGTTCCTGCAAGGAGGGGGAACCGGTGGAATGGGTCTTCTCAATAATATGCGGTCATTCTTATGGATCCGAGTACAACAGTACACTACTAGAGAAATACAGGTATTATCTTATGAATGTGTTACGAAGATAGTTTATTTTAAACCATCTTGCAATTAACAAGATATCATATTAAAAAGTAAAGTTTGTAGGGACGTACTCGTTATTTAAAGATAAGAATGACAGAGCTCCTTGTGAACGATCACAGTGTTGGCGTAGTATTAATAATCTAACAATCGCCTCTCATAAGCTAAATTAAATACCAGGGCCGTATATCTCTGCTATCTCAGCTCTTCGTAGTTTAATCGCCGCGACTATCAAATTAAAAGGCCATTTATATTTAATTCGTTTATTTAATTACCTTTTTTGCGAATGTACAATAAATTGTACTGATTTTAAATAGGTATTTCTATCGACGTTGAATCATTCTAAACCATCATAACGACTAGCCTATAAAAATATTATTTTGATGTAAAAGTTTATATAATTTTCTACTTCGTTTTTATAAATTATTGAGGCTTTTAATGACGACGACGATTTTAGTGAGAATATTATTTTTGCCTATTTTTTTCCAAATCCTGTGAAGTCAAATAACTAGCTGACATAAATAGTTTTCTTTCAGCTAGAGTTATTCAGACACCTCCACGACTTGCCACTAAAATGGCACTTATCGCGCAAGACGGGGGAAGTTCTGCGAGTGATGGACAGAGGGACCGACTCGATAGACAATCTTCTATCGTATATTCTGTTCTCTATAACTCCTACTCTCGTCGACATCATCGTCGCGGTCGTGTACTTCGTCTCGCAGTACAACGTGTGGTTCGGACTCATCGTCTTCTTTACGATGGTCCTTTATATCGGTTAGTACATTTAGCGTTTAGATATGTATTAAAGTGACCTTTTCGTATTGTAAATTATAATTTATATACAATTCAAATATTTTTCAGTTGCAACAATAGCAGTAACGGAATGGCGGACGAAATTCCAAAGGCGAATGA
Organism: Pieris napi; assembly: GCF_905475465.1. Classification (NCBI taxonomy): domain Eukaryota; kingdom Metazoa; phylum Arthropoda; class Insecta; order Lepidoptera; family Pieridae; genus Pieris; species Pieris napi. Next base: position 12,843,891 of record NC_062244.1, read on the forward strand.
ATCTCGCGGATAACGAGCAGAAGGCCAGATCTGTCGACTCCCTGCTCAACTACGAGACTGTCAAGTATTATGGCGCCGAAGCCTACGAAGTGGTCTCTTACAAGGGGGCCATCCAACATTATCAGGTAAGAATACTTTACATCTGACATTCAGCGACCCTAAACCGTTGGCAGCGCATTTATTATTATGTATTGTTTCAGAAAGAAGAATTCAAATCGTTGGTTACCCTAAATATACTAAATACGATGCAGAATATTATCATTTGCTCGGGTGAGTTATTTACGACTTGTTACATTGAGTGTCGATTGGGCGTGTAATTGATGTTTTATCTTGCAATTGTTTATTGATTTAAATATTGTAAAGAATAATTGATTACACCGGTTTTAATTTGCTTGTTTATAAACGTACCTGTAATTGAATACTTATTAATGTGGAAAAGCTAATTATCCCGTTTAGAGCTAATATATGTCAATTGGATGTAGAAAGTGTCCACTGAATGATTAACTCATTTGTACATAGTTCATCGGGGCAGGAAGTGACCGAATCCCGTTTCTTATACTACACCTACGAGGAAAATGAAATCTCGGTTATTTTAATGAATGCCTACTTTTTTTTATGAAAGGTATATTATAGCATTGCGCACACGCAGATAAAATGTTTTCAGTCATGAAGCAATGAAGTGTCGTGCAATTGCATCCCGACAACTTCGTCTTTTCTGCCTTATCGTTAATAGTAATTAGTTATCTTAGAAGAGCTATGACGTACAATTCGAACATGTATAGTTTATTAAATAATTACCGCTTTTCGTAATATCCATAAATGCTTATTTGGCTGAATCGGAGATTCTAATCGAAAACTTTATAAAAGTATGTTCTACATAATTTTTAATTTGGGCTTGTTACGCATTTGCGTGAATTTGCATTTTATGCAGACATTTCGTAACAAGCCTGATCTAGTTTTGTGCATTCATTAAGTGTAACGTCCGCGTGTGAGGAAATTCATAGATTTAAAGCGATTCATAGATATCTTTATCGAATTTAAGTTGATCTTAAAAACTATGCGGAAATTACTTTGAAACGCGCACAATTTGTTTACTGCAAAAAAAATCAATTGTATTAGTTTTAAAACTGGATGTTATTTAATACTACAAACCATTAATGACTATGAAATGTTCGATACTTTCTCGATTACCACAGGATTACTCGCGGGGTCTCTGCTGGCTCTGCACATGGTGGTGCATACGGTCGAGTTGACCGTCGGAGATTACGTCTTGTTCGCAACGTACATAGTACAACTCTACGTGCCTTTGAATTGGTTCGGTACTTATTATAGGTAAGGATTTCATTTGTGTCGATTTACCATAATTAATAACTTGGCCATCTTCAGATGCTGGGATAGGAATAAAATATCTTGTGTCTATACTAAACATACTTCTTTATTTGTTTGACGGATAAAAACGGGGTGACCTTTCGGATTATAGGTACTGTTAGACGGGAACTGGAAATACTCTTTTTTAAAAAATCATTTTATTTTTAAATTAGTAATTAAGAAAACAGAGGTGTAACTTTGTTGAACTCTATACCTGCTCCCGCTTGGTACACTTATTGGTAATTAAAGGGAAGGCTCCCTTTAATTACCTAGCATACCTATCTAATAGATAGGCAAAGAGTTGCAATATAGATTACAGGCTAAGGGTAAAACGGTACCGTATATTACGAATGGAAAGGTTTGTGCCGAGTCAACGTCACCTCCTCCCGCAGGGCAATCCAGAAGAACTTCGTTGACATGGAGAACATGTTCGAGCTGATGCGCGTGGACAGCGACGTGAAGGACGCGCCGGGGGCTCCCGAGCTGCTGGTGAGGCGCGGAGGGATAGAGTTCAAGCACGTGTCGTTCGGCTACGGGCCCGAGAGGCTGGTGCTCAACAACGTCACCTTCAAGGTGGCGCCGGGCTCCACGGTGGCCTTGGTGAGCGGGCGCTTCTTCTCCTAGTGCGTCGACGGCTCGCCGAAGCGACGACTCACGCGTTACGTTGACTCAGGTGGGGCCGAGCGGGGCCGGCAAGTCCACGATCATGCGGCTGCTGTTCCGCTTCTACGACGTCAACGAGGGAGCGGTGCTCGTGGACGGCCAAGACGTGCGCACCGTCACGCAGGCCTCGCTGAGAGCCAACATCGGAGTGGTGCCTCAGGATACGGTGCTGTTCAACAACTCTGTCAGGTGATCTCGATGACGCAGGACGACAGATCCCGACGACTACCGACCGTCTCGTGGCTAAACATTGAATATACTCGTTTGGGCAGGTACAACATTCAGTACGGGAAACTGGAAGCGTCGTCGGCGGACGTGATAGCGGCAGCCAAAAATGCCGACATCCACGACAGAATACTCACCTTCCCCGACGCTTATGACACGCAGGTCATTTGACATTTTATTGGTTCTGTTTATTTGCATCTAAATGTTTTTTACTAGTAGTTCAAACAAAATTGCGGCATTCAATTACCAGTATTAAGAAACGAAAAATTAACAAAATCATCAGAATGATAAAATTTACCAATTTACTTTGGAAAAAATATTATTCTATTAATGATCAATTGGGAGAAACTTTATAATTCATACTAATTTGATAACGTTATAATATTTTTTAATAATGTGATTATGTAGTGATAAAATAATATGAGTATTGACTATAATGATATCATTATTACGAGTCATATGACTCGTAATGTTACCTAATATGTAACATCTATGAAAAATTTTACCTTTTAAGATAGATAAATTCGCACGCCATTACGTGTGGCATAATATGCGAACTTTAGATTGTACTACCAGAATATTTTTGTACCCTATGGTAGGGGAGCCCACGATGCTAAATGGGGATTTACTCGAGCGTCGTAGAGACCTATTGGGATGCAAAGCTTAGATAAAAAGAAGAAAAAAATGTTATATGATAAATTCCTTTTCATCGGTGGGGGAAGCGGCTATAGATAGTTAAATATGTAAAAAAAAACTGTTGCATGGACATCCTCGAGCGCGTCAGATATTGATAGCATGTATGCCCTACGTATTTTTAATAATGTACGTATGTTAATCTGATCGTTTGCATGATGCGGGTGTTTGTATTTAAGGGTTGAAAATTAAAAAAAAAAATTTTTTATCGAGCGCGTCAGATTTTCTAAGGGAGTGTTAAGTGCACCAAAAAAAAGCTCTCATTCACTAATCTGACGATTTCGATGGGACGCAAACCCACAGCCATTTTCTTAATTTGCAAAAAAAAATCGCAATTTTGAAATACTCAAGCGCGTCAGATTAAGATATATGTGGTTCATCTTTATGTTCTAAACGTACTGTCTCATAATCTGACGATTATCTAGAGGGATTCGCCTGATCTGACAAAAAAGAAATAGAAAAACGGTTCACCTAAAGGGCCATACCTGCAACTTCCCGCTAATTCCATTCCTGGGCGCTTAAAATTAATATTTTGAGCTCGCTGAGTTCAAAGAAATAACATTTCTATGCATTTGAGCTCTCCAAGCTCGAAAGTCTGATAGAAGTTTCATAGAACACTATTTTTGGAATTTTCAAACCGCAATAACTTTTGAATGGATCAAGCAATTTTCACGCGGTTGGCGGCATTCGACGCAGTTTTATCATCCTCATAAGTCATTTTGTAATTTTAATTGATCGAACCACAAATTTCGGAGTAATCCCGAAAAAACACTTTTTCGGGTTTCTTTCGTGTACGATATCTCTCGAACGAATCAACCGCTTTTGACCAGCTTGGTGGCGATCGACGTGGTTTTTCAAGCTCAAAGGCGGATTAGTTTTTGAAGTTGATCGATAAAGAAACCACTTTAAAAAAAATATTTCTTATTTTTTTAAGATTTTTCAAAATTTCTCAAAATCTATCGGTCCGAATCGGTTCAAATTCACAGGAAATGTAATTTTGAGGGAAATATTTAGAACACCGTTTAGTAGATTCCGATCGGTTTAAGGAAATGTAGGCATCACGCAGCTGCACGCATTTAACTTTATCGACGAATTTTTGTTATTTCGGCTTGCGGAAATCGTCAGATTATATATTTTTCATTATTCTTGAATTATTTCCTTCAAAATAAAAAAAAATTTAGCTACGCTCGAGAATATCGAGATGACGTTTTTTTTTTACAACTTTGTTGCCCTCCCCTTTTTTTCCGTCACTCTCAAATTGTCAGATTAGTGGAATATACACTTTTTAGGATGTAATTAACTCACCCTACCTTAATCTGACGCGCTCGGGAATTTCTGATGGTCAATTTTTTTTTACTAAACTGATCCTGTCTCCTTCACGTGCGGCCTTATATATGGGCCTCATATTTTGTGGAGGTACTTAACCGGGTACAAGGTATCCCCCTATATATTAATCTGCCGCGCTTTAGTAAATCCCGAAATCCCCTCTTGGGCTCCCCTACCACTATTCTTGCAAATAAATAATAATAATTATTAATACAAGCTGTAATCCATCTCATTATTACCGTTATTATTAACGTTAGGTCGGAGAGAGAGGCCTTCGGTTGAGCGGCGGAGAGAAGCAGAGGATAGCGATAGCGAGGACCCTTCTGAAGAATCCGGCCATCGTCCTGCTGGACGAAGCCACCTCGGCCCTCGACACCCACACCGAGAGGAACATACAGGTCGGTCTCGTCGTCCTCGAGGCATATATTACTGTCGGAAGACCCATCGTTGACCGTCGAACCGTTTCAGGCCGCCCTGTCCCGAGTGTGCGCCGACAGGACCACCTTGATCATAGCCCACAGACTGTCCACGATCATTCACGCCGACGAGATCCTCGTGCTCAAGGAGGGGGAGATCGTCGAGAGGGGAAAGTGAGTCATTCGTGTCGTTTGTGCGTCATGTACAAGAAAACGGTCTACGTGGACGATTATTAATTGATTTTTAAATTGCCAGCCACGAAATGCTCCTCGCCCAAGGCGGCTTCTACGCGTCGATGTGGCAACAGCAACTCGAGGCTCGTAACAACACCGACGCCAACGCCGACAACAACGCGGAGGGCAACAACGTCGACAACAACAGGGCCCCCCCCAACGGATACGGTGTCGCGGGTCACGGCCACGGACACGGTCACGGTCACGGTCACTAGACCTCGTGGGGTGGCCATAATTCTGTGTCTTTTTAGGGTCTTCGAATCTTAGAATTTTCGAGTGCACGATCACTTGGCTACAAAAATAGCTTCGCTTATATTTGAATAATGTTTGGGCGTTTTTACCTCAGTCCAAATGTAGCCGATTTTAATGTACCGATCTAATCCTAGTGAGCTCGAGATTGTTTAGTGTAAATGAATCTTGTATATAAATGAATATGTAAATAACGATTTTAGCAAAAAAGCTGTACATTATGTACTATTATTTTACATGCTAGCGGTGTTTTTGCGTGCCATTGTTTTAAATGTTCCCCAACTTGTTACGTTATTCGTCTTTTTGTTATTTTTATGAAATATTTCTTATAGCAGCCGATTAAGGTCTAATTTACGATAATTAAGTCGTGGAAGCGTTGCCATAGCGACGTAGGACGGGTATAATAAACGCCTGAATCGAATCAGGGTGTTAAAAGAATTAATTATGCTACAGATTTAGGTAAGGTTCAATTTGGAATAGGTAGGTCTAAAATGACTGATTGCATATAAGAATGAATTTGTATAAATGCAACGTTAGTCACAAAATTCAGAAAGGTTTTTTTACGCGATTTTTTCTTGTATAAAATTTGATTGAAACGATATAAATGAAATATTAAAAAAAACATCGTATCGAATATTGTTTTTTAATTATGGTTTAGCAGAATCGTATTTTGCATTAAATATGGGCCCCTCTGTGATGACCTTTATATATCCTTAGTATTAAACGAGTGGAAATTAAATATTACTTATTTCCATCAGAGTTTTTTTCGAATAACAACAGCGAATTTTCAATTAGTTTATTTCTTTATTATTAAAAAATACATATATTTCCAAAAGTAAAATTGTTCAAAAAGTTTAGAACTCAAGCGACGGTTGTCTCTGAATAGAGCGGCGTGTCGCCGGGAAGACGTAACCCGGATGACCTCATTCCTAAATAAAAGACAAATAAAGATGAAACAATATATTAGTACGAAAATACAAATTTATAATTATATTATTATGCATTTACTAACCACTCTCTTTAGAACATAGTTTTTCCTTCAGTTGGGACACGCTTTTAATTTTCTTCTTGTACTCTTGGTTCTTCGCTTGATACTGGGACACGGACATGGAAGGGCGGCTTTTAGAGAACTCGACGCTCCTTATAGACGTTTCGACCGTATTTTGTTCCACTTGGTCAATAGTTTTGACGTAATCGGATGATATCTTACGAGCTACGAACTTTTTGCCGTGCTGCAGATTGAGTATCTCCTCAAATGATTCTTTTTCCGCCGTTAACGAATGCCTGAGATATTTCTCTCTTGCGTTTTCGTCGCTTTTTATACGGGAATTTGGCGAGCTGTAGGTCAACATCACGTTTTTGTGTTGCGATCCCCCGGCGGGCCTGACGTCGATTGACCGATTAGATTTCTCATAATTGAATTTGTTATAAAAAATAGGGTTAACCTATTATACCTGTATTCCTTTAGCGTGGGACCGTCGTCGTCATCGTCCAAAGTCACGTTCTCGTACAAACGGGTCAACACGGATTGTCTACGGACTTCTATGTCGGAGTCGGACATTTTCAAAGGAGACGGCCTCACGAAGCCTGTCGGTCTACGCATTGGCCTAGATCCAGTTTGAGCAGCCACCGCTGACGCCGCTATGCGCACTTTCCTATACCAAATAGAAAATGCATTAAGGTGGGCCTGAAGGGCTCTAATAGCTCAGCTAGGTCTGTTAAGGCCGACAGGCCTTCAGGAAAACTATGCTCGGAGCATAGTTCTACCCGAATAAAAGGATGTGTAGTTAGGATCCTTTCAATGCCCCAATTTCATTATTGTCATATCATTTAGAAACGCATACTAAACGCAAACATATTTCACTTAACAGATTGTTCATAAGATATGTTCAGTGAAATATAATATAAATAGCTTCCACCCGTCATGATCAAACTTTAAAATAACTCAATCTATGGTCGCCCAATTTTAAGCTTATATTTTATCGTAAAAAAATCTACCGACTGCCAGCAGGTGAACCATCGTCATCGTCGAATTCGTGCGAACTGAGCCTTTGTATGATATGAATCTTTTCTAAGTCCTCCATACGAACAAATCCCGTTTGTCGTCTTTTAATTTTGCTGGGCTCTCGGACGGCCCACGGGACGCTTATTGAGACTTTTCTTAAAAAGAAAACAAAAATAATTAAAAAGAAATAACGTTTTTTATAGAAACATAATAGGAATTTTCTTACTTTTCGCCCATGTCTCTCGATTTTCGATCAACAGAAGCTATTCTAAAAACATAAAAAATAAATAAAAACAATCACCAACTTTAATAAGAAAAATTAAAGTAAATATACTCATCCTTTGCTTGTATAAGACTTGTACTTTACCTAAACCTTCTCAATTCTTCATCCGTTATTAATTCCGATCTAAAAAAAAATATTCTTAGTATAAATAATGTACCTATATTATTTCATTCAGATGGTGTATCTCGCAAATCATTTATTCGAGAAACTGCTTACAGTTAATGGTATATATTTTATCTGGTATTATAAAACGTCTTACTTTCTTGTTCCTTCAAACAGATTACACTTTCCAACACCTCGAGCGATTCCCTTAATGACGTCACCAGCGAAGCTGACACGATCCACATTAAACCTAACAAAACGTGGAATTGTAAGACAAGTAATAAAATAATAGGTAAAATTAAAAATATTTTAGGAAATACGTTACTTAAGGTATCTTCTTATTTCACGCTCGTCTTCAGATTCTAATGACTCGACTGAAATAATAGTGAACTTCTTATTACCCTAGATTTATGTTAGGTATACTAACAACATCTAAACTAATTTTGTTTACCTGAGCTTTCCTCTGAATCCTCTCCAAATTTAAAAATATCTGATATGAATGATAGCTCTTGCGCAATTATTTTTTTTGGCAGTTTGTCTTCCAGATCACTTTCCAGACAATAATCACCTTTTAAAAACCTTGAAAATATGAATAGTTATTGCATAGTTTATTTTTGTAATATTGCATTTATTTTGTTTATATTACACTACAAGGTATGACAAGCTATCTCTTAATTAAAATATCCGTTTTACGGGTGCAACACTAACCTATACTTTTTAATGTATACCTAGGTACTTACTTCTTCAAATCATAAGTAGATTCAATCTCTTCCGGATCGAGTACATCGGTTAGTGGTATATAAAATGGTTTTTCCGGTTTAACGACCAGACTCACAGTGCCAACGAGAGAAATGTGCTTATACGAGCTTTCTTCCGACTCATATTCGTAAAGTTCTACATCAAATTCGTTATTTTCATCTATTGTTTCGCTTTCGGCCGCTGACGGTCTCCGAGGGTCAACAAGAGATTGACTCTTTAATTGCTTGTCTATTTCTTCTTTCTTACGGATAAACCTGAATCATCAGAGGCTTATAAATATTTTATGGCAAAAATATCTTAAATGATACCGCTGACTCAATGCTAGGAGGCTCGCGAGTGCGTCGCCGACCTTTTAATAATCGGTACGCTCCTTTCTTGACAGACCCTTAGTCGTATTGGAAATACCTCGACGAGCAGCTGGTTCCACAAAACGGTGAAGCGTGCAATGGTATTAATCCGAACACGGATAAACCCAACATCGTATATTTGCAAAGTGGCTGGTCATCGACGAATCTAACCGCTCTTTGTTGAATACTAATTGTACCTATATAGATTATTGACCATATACAATTATTACTTATTTGAAATTCATCCAATGGCACAGCGTTATTATTTAAAATTAAACTACAACATAAATTTTCGTAATTATTTTGAATGAATAGTGACGTATTACCGTTCCGTTGCCCGAATGTTTCTTTTTTCTTCGCCTACTGCTTCCTCACCCTCGCCTTCTACTGCTACGCCAGCTACTTCTCTAAATTGGATCTCCAAAAATGTTTTTGCTAGAACTTCCTATAAATACACGAAATTATACAAAGTAGGTACTTCTACAATAGGACTTCTACACCTGGTTTTTTCGAAACTTCGAAGCTTTTAGCATTTTCAGTTAAATATAATCAGAAATTTCTCCCACCCCAATAAGGACCATATAATATATTGGGAGGTTTTTAAACGGAGAAACAGATTAACGAAATTAAAACTATATTTAAATTCTCACTTCAATCAATGTATCTCCTAATGCAATCAAGTCTTCTATGTGTCCTTGTATGTACTCATTAGTTCCTTTATTTATCGGTATATGCTCACACTCCATGTTTAGTATACCAGCTTTGTGAATCAAAATTTCTGACATTGGAGATTCGTACCAAGTAGGAATTGTCTCAAGTTTTTGTAAAACTGATTCGCCTTCAATTAGTTGACCAAAAGCAACGTATTTCGACGCCATCCACGCAGCTGGTTGTAGCAAGACAAAAAACTGAGTTGAGCAATCCACATGTCTAAAATACAAAATAGATCATATAAACCTGAAACGAACCCCTTACAAAAATAAATACATAGATATTTCGCAAACTAAGTTCTTACCTTCCGTCGTTAGCCATGCATAACACCCCCCGCCTGTCATGAGGGATGATAAAGTTCTCGCATTCTAAATCTGTACTTTTCAGACCAAAACCACCGCATTGTATCCAACCATCTTTGACTATTCTATGTACGGGTGTCCCAGCATAGCCACCCCTCTTGGTTTGACATAATCGGAGAAAATTTACACAAGTATTGGGTACTACGTCTGCGTAAAGCTAAAAAAGCCGCTTAAATTTAAAGTTGACATTTAAAGTTTTCTGCGTCTGATTTTCAGATTTAGGTACCTATAGTTACACTGTTACCTAGTAGGTACCTAGTACCTATAACCTGCTAAGCTGAGGTGGTGAAAGTAATATTGTACCTATTAATTATTAAGTGAAATTTTATATTTTGTTAATATATTGGCATAGCAAAGTAATATCTATTAGTTATGTACCTATGTACAATGTACATAATACGGACTAGTCAGTATTTTCACAATATTGTATAAATAGCACAAATTAATAATGAATACATACGAACCATGAATATCATCGTGCCACTGTGTTCCGAGTCGATTGAAATATGCATATATGCGCAGGGTCTCTAGGAAAAAATGTTTTTTATATAAACACTACATTTGTGATTTGTGACAAAAATAAACATAGAAATGTTAAACAGTATAAACGTCGAATTTTACCCCAGAGGCTCGGATGTATTTGACGAATTGATCGACACCTTCCTTATAATAATCCAATATAATATGATAATAATATTTAGCATTAATTATTTCTCTGAATTCCTTTTCGCCACCGAGAAATTTATCGTTTAGAATTATAGCCACAGAATTATCCAAGCAATACGCCATTGTACCGTATTGTCTCTTTATATCACTCAAAACATGCGGCCATTCTACTGTTGTCACTCCTGTTAATGTTAAGTTTAATCATTGTTAATTCTAACATTCATAAATGTATATTTATTTATTTTATTATTTATAACCACTTCGTTGCAAGTGTAAAGAAATGAAGTACCAATACAATAATCAAATTAAAGGGAGGGCAAATGGCGGCCTTATCGCTTTCTAGCGATCTCTACTCCTAATTATGTGTTAAAATACGTGAAATAATCAGTTAAATATCTTTTTATGTGTACCTCTAATGTAGTACCTAAAACACAACATCAAACGACACATTTGTGTCAAAGCTGATAAAAAAGAAAATTATGATTCAAGATCACCGTAGCTACAGGGTTCTTTACCATCCCACTAGTAGGAACTCAGGCGTGTACTTTCATTCTGTAGAACACCTCCTATTATTTAACTAGGTAAGATTTACGAATTATGTCTTAGTATAGTCTTTAATAATAGGTACATTTTAGTTTAATTTTTAAGTGCCATTATTCACTATTTTACTAATGAGTAAAACATAACCTCTTATTACAGGCGGTTCAAAAACCGCGGGTCGATACTTAAATAACCCTTTAGCTATATTGATGCAGTAATTGAATTCCTTTGTCACCATATCGCCTATAATCGTAAATTTCACTCTATCAATTAGCGGGGTTTTTTTCTCAGTCTTTGGGTACTTCGAGTTGTGTACTGAATTATGAATATGTTTTATTTTGTTTCGGTAGTGGTCTTTGATGATACGTTCCCATGGATGCTGGGAGACTCCTCTTCCTTTGTGATTAAATTTATAAAACGACATAGTTAAAAAAATTATGGAACTGTACTGAGTTTTTAGAGATTTATTTAGAATTGTACGTCGTTGTCTACAGTGAAAGATAATGTCAACACTGTACAATAGAAAAAAGAACTTAGTTAAAAGCCAAATACATTTAAAAAAAAATAGTACTTCCACTACATAATTTTATTTTATTTCTTAGGCGCTGAAGAGAAATAGCTAAAGTAGTTAAAACATTTTTTTTAGTAATGGAGGGAAAAAAAGAAATATTACTTTGCGTAGGTATTTTGATATTCTGACTGAACTGACGGTAAACGTGTATTTTTGGGCTAGATTTACACTTAATTAATAAAATGCAATTTGCAAGAGTGATCTTGTTAATCTGCAATTTTATTATACCAATCTGATATTTTTTTCTTAGCCTGTAAATCAAAGGCTATGAATTCACGAAGCGGTTTTCACCCGCGCCCGCTGCTGTGTCAGAATGGAGTTAAAACTTTTTTTTTTAAACTCACGAGACCGGAGTTTTGTGCGGTTAGGCAGCCGTCGCGGTAGCGATTATCGCTCGCAAATTTGGCGGTTGATAATTGATATACGGGCGGTCGCAAGACGAGCGGTTAAACGATCAGTTAACCACATACCACATTTAAGAATTGTAATCTGTGATATAAGCTTATACTATAAATTAAAATACAGACTATAGATACTAGATAGTTTCTCTATGTAAGTTATTGACGTATACTGTATAGTAAAAATTAAAATAATTTATTATTTACCTAATATTTTTCAGTTTCTCTAGATTTTAATTTTTAAGTGTAAAAATATATTCTTACACAAAAGTACAAGTAAATACAAACAAGTTATTTCATTTTAATGACACTTTCATTTTATTAAAGCCTCTAAGTGAAATTATTACATTCTGATCTGAAACAGCATCTCCCTCAAGAATTACCAAAAATGAATCATAGCAAGTTTGAAGAGTTTTCTTCAGTTTCAGTTAAACTTTGCAATATATTACCTGACAAAAGTCATAATGCAGGAATTATTAATTCCCTAATTGATGAGCTAAATGCAAAGCTATACAAAACACAACTCTGTGTTAGAATAAATGTAAGTAAATATTCTACAAAATGTCTTGCAAATTTCTTAAAAAAGGAAATTTATATCTATAATCCTTTAATAATATGGGAATTATTGCCTGTATATTTTCAGAACATTGCTTGCCTGTAAAAAGTGAGCATATAAATTGAATAATTAAAGGCTGATATTTTTACCTTTAGTATAGTTAGTTTGAATAACATGCCAACATATGTTTCAGGATGCTGCTAATTTACTTAAAATTATATGTTTATACATAAAACCAGCTGAAGAAGCTCTAGCTGCAAAAGCATCACACTTAATGACCAATATTGTAACCAAGCAAATAATACCTTTAAGTAATGAATATTTGTTGCAAGTGGTTTCTTGGCATTTAGACTGTATTAAAACAGGCCCAGACTTGATATTACCTGATATACTACACAATATGCAATGTATTTTGCATTCTCATGTACATATTGGACAAAAGGTATTACTGTTATAACATTATGGAAACAGAATGCTTGCATAATGAGACTACTTTTGTTCTGGTTGATTGAATTATTTAAAGTTCTGGCTTAGCTTATGGTAATGTAAAAGTTAAAGATAGTACAAAATATGTGCTTTTTGTATTCTCTACAGAATTAGCATTTTGCATTTTTAGACATTAAGTAAATTAACTATTAGAAAGAAATATTTAATAATGTACTAATTTTTTTTAGTTTATTAATGAACTAATTGGACAAAAAGGGTTACTTTTCCAATATATAGATGTTGAAAATAGAATTTATTTGACTTCTCAAAATTCATTACAAATATCACTATTAGTTTTAAAATGCATTATATGTTTATTGCCAATAATTGATGAAAAAAATGAATGTGAAATAACCATGGATATAAAACAAAACATCTCTTTGATCATTATAAAATATTTAATGAATGGTTTTGTGAAAAATGAAGATGAGTTTTTATATTGCAAGGTGAGTATATTGAAAAAAACATGGTTATCATATAAAGCATATATGTATGTACAAATTACCTAATGAAATCAATGTGCTATAATATATATATTTAAAATAAAGTTGCTTTTTTCAGGTTGTAATTTCAGCATTAAGAGTGCTGTCTCATGTGTATTTTAACTATCAAGGAGAAGACATTCCATTGCCAGAGTTGATGGGGATTAGTCAGTATTTTATTCTCTATGGTCTTATACAACAGAACAGTAGGCCAGAAAAAATAATGCCTGCTCAACAAACCATTGCAGCTACTCCAGTCAAGTCGGTTGGTGTTAGAGGAGGCAAGGTAATATCATAAAATAATCTTTATTTATAGAAATGATTAAATGTATACTGATTTTTATTAATATGATATTGCCCTGAGATAATCATTACATTAATTTTTGAATAATCTTTCAGAAACAAAAAGTTCGAAAACATCGTAACAATGCTATAGAGGGCTTGAAGAAAGAAATCCCAGTATCTGACAAAAGCTTGTTGAAAGATATTGATAATTTTGAAAATAGTTCAGCTTACAAACCGGCCAGCAAAAACTATCTAGATTCACAGAAAGCACGGCCCTGTTGGACTTTGACCAGTGATTCTGATATGTCAGACGTGGAGAACAGCAGGGAGGCAAAGTTAGTCGCGTTAAAGTCTAGGGTACGGCAGAGTGCTTCCAATTTATTCCTGGTTTTATTCAAGGTGATCTTTAAAATTATTAATATTATGTTGTATATGTATATATGCGATATAATAACTCGGAATGAAATATAATCCGCAGATAAAGGATAAACGAGAAATGTTCGGCTATTGGTTTGCTCTGTTACCGAACTCGCCCTACGATAACAATTGGCTCGGAGAAGAAAGCTCGAAAAGGAGCCTGGCCTATAGTGTCGTCACGGACCCCGTGGCCAGCAGCAGAGCCAGTACTCTCAGTGTCATACTGGCTTTGTTGTCCGGGTCTAAGATTTATTTGGGTCAGGCAGAAGTCAGGTGAGAAATCTTACGAGTATTTAAAATAGTGGTTTTTTTTTCAATATTTGTCTATATAAAGCTTCACTAATATAAATTTAACAAATTTCTTGAAATATCTAAAAGCAAGTTTTCCTTTCAGCAAAAAATCAAATTCATCATTTATACCATTTTCAGTATCCCTCGGCTACTTAGTCGTGCGCATGCATAAGATTCTAGCCTGTATACTGAAATGCGAACGCAGTCAGGTCGTTTCGCTAGTGGCGTTGAAGTGCTGCGCCGCTTTGGTGCAGGCCACGCCTTACCATAAGATGCAGGACGGCCTGATCGCCGAGTTGGTCAGCTGTACTAGGAAGTTCCTTGTTCATAAAGGTGATTTCGCTTTTTTAATAAATTATTAAAACGTCACTCGACATATTGTATTACTTAAAATTTTTCTTTTCTCAGAGGTGACATTGCAGGTCGGGGCTCTCATAACGATGGGGTGTATTCTGTCGATCGACCCTAAAATTGACGAAGTACTTAAGGTTATACAAAAAGACGTAAGGCCGAGGCCGGTCTCGTCGGACAAAGAGAATAAAGCTTCCAACGAATGTGACGACTTCGAAGAGGGCTATTCTGACGATGAACTGCTCTCGGAAGAGGAATTGCAAAAAGACGTCGACGAGGAGTTCGTCACGAGAGAGACTTACTTCGACATTTGGATTTTGGATATTTGTTTTAAGAATTTAGGATGGGAGTTCAGAGGATTAGACAAAATTGTGAGTAAAACAAATTGGCTCTCACGTGATTAAGAATTATGTAAATTAGCCAATATTTAATTAACATGGTACTATTTGTAGAATGTTTATTGAAGTGAAACTTCTTTATCGGGGTTGGAAAAAAATTTACTGTAACATTTTTTCGTTACGCGTCACATTTTTCCGTTACGCGCCATCTTTTGAAGTGAAACTTCTTTATCGACGTATGGGAGAAATTTTATAGCAGGTTACGCGCCATGTTGCTTTTTGAAGTCAAACTTCATTATCGGCGTTGGAAAAAAATTTACACACATTTGTCACATTTTTCGGTTACGCGCCATCTTTTTCTTGTCCCTACCACGGTTGATCCGAAGAGATTCGAAGCCATTAGTAACAAAAATATATAATAACGATAACATAAAGATAGTAATACTAATAATTCTATTACAATTAATGAAATTCTGTAATAATCTTAGTACTACATAGTAGTACAGTAATAAGTTAAAATGAAATAATTGTATTTGTATTCATGTCTATGATAATAAAAGCCTTTTGTTAAACTTTATCTAATTTAACTTTATTTAACCAATTTCTGTAAAGTTGCATATAGTAGATCATTTTTCGAAAAATAAGGTCATAAAGAAGTTTCACTTACGTGTGTACACCTAGTACACGCACACATTTTTTTTATTACCTGAATTATATTATAATTACATATATATTTTATTGTAAGAAATAAAATAAAATGTTTATTATGGAATATAAGATGCAGGTATCACTTATTCCACGTCATTAAATTTGAATAGGTAGACATCCCTACTCATCGGCAAAGAAGACAGAGAGTGTAGAACTCTCGGTACTCTTTTAAAATAGCAAATCAACAAACAACACTTATTTTAAAAGAAATATCGCAAATTAATTAGAAGTAGCCTGTCTAGCACTAGTCCCAGGCCCTTTTATCAACTAGATCATCGTTAACTTTTAGTAAGCCTTTTTACACAGCTTTTGTTTAATACATTTCTTAAATTTATTAAAAAGCAGAGATAAAAGAGCCTCTGGGATTTTATCAAACAAAAGTATCCCGTTTCCCAAAAAATAATTACTAACTTAATTAAGAATTATCAACTCGTATTTTGGGTTGGTTTTCCTTCAACATCTTTTGGTTATCGAGCCTTCCAGCGGTTTAGCACAGAATTGTTAAAATAGGCAATTTAAGTTTTAAATTTTAATTATAGAGCTGCAGTCCGTCGCCGATACCGGTCGTGCTGGAGTCTCTGCAAGTGCTGTCGGCGATGGCCTTTCACCATCTACCGCTGCTGCTGAAGCCTCGAATAGATTTCGTGACGGACACTCTACACGAACTCTTGCAACACGAACACCAGGATGTGGTCTTCCAAACTGCGAGGCTCGTCAGCATAATCGGGGACTCCTTGCAGAAGTTAGGTACGTTTCGTTATTTAGATATGGCGAATAATCCTCAGGGGGTCGCGTGGGTAAAGCGTTTGGTTTTTTCAGAGTACACGAGAGTAGACGAGCTGCCTCCGTTGGCCCGACGCGTGTCGATGTGGGAGAAGCTCTCGTCTCCGCTGTGCTCGGTGCTGCAGGCCCATCACAGTTCGGCCGCCAAAGTCGTCGCATGTGACTGCATCGCTAATATTGGGGAGCAGTGCTTCAAGGAATTGCCCGTGAGTTTCTAATGCAAATCTAAAATTAGCGATACCGCCTTTTAATACAACGCTTGGCCTGAACCTCAGGTTTCTGTATCTGTTTCGTAGTCATCTCTTCGTAGGCAAGCAGACGGTCTGCCTTCTGTGCTCGATACACGCCGTCCAAGGAACTTACTTCACGTTCTTCCCCGCCGGGCGAGCGAGTGTTAAATGCGCACATAGTCAGAGATTGGTGTTGAACGGGGCCCGGCCGGGGCTCGAACTTACGACTTCAGGAATGACACTTCTCTTACCCAAATGCATGACTGATTTTTTGTCATATATTGTGAAAAGTATTATTTCTCTATAAGCAATGTGTAAGAGTAATATGGATGTTATTATCGTAGCGCCGAACGCGATTGGTGTGTTGCGCCCTCTTGGTGGGTTCGTGCAGCGACGAAGAGCCGAGCGTGAGAGCGGCCGCCGTCAGGGCGCTCGCCATGGCCGTCATGTACCGGACGCTCAGAGAGGTGACCGATATAACTTCACGATACTCATGCGATTAGTTATCTCGACATCTTTTAAATAAATCATCGATCCTCGGTAAAATATTTTAAATAATAATCACATTTGTAGGGAAAGTAAACCGAAGATATCCGATCCCTGACAATTGACTAAACAAATTGAATACAATGTTTATTTTTATTTCTATTTCCGTTCGCCCGCGACGGCCGACCGGCTCCTTATAATTACGTAATCGATCGGTCGCAGGACGTGTGCTTCGTGAGCGATTGCGGCGAGAACATCCTCAGGGCCCTGACGGAGACCGCTCTCGTCGTCAGGACGAAAGCCGCCTGGGCCCTCGCCAATCTCAGCGACGCCCTCGTGCTTAACATGTGAGACCTACACGATCGTGCGAACAAAATCTATTTATTTATTTGCTCAACAGTATTCCTACAACTACTCACTGAACAATATCCAAACAATTACAAGTACACAAAAGCCAAAAACGCAATACACATTCAGACATAAACAAAGCTACTAATGTTCAACAATATTTTATTTTTTAAACTCATTTCAACAAAACTTCCTCAAAGAGGAAAATCATTACATACTTTTGTTTTTGATTAAATGTTTATAAATACGATTAAATGACGCACTCCGTTTGGTAACATATTTTTAGCGATCTCCACGTGAGCCCGGGGGACAATGTCTCTAAATGCTTCAATTAACGATTTCGAACATCACTCGGTTGACGCGTGATTCGTATGAGCGAATGCCGATTGCGGAATTTGACACCATTGAGATGAAACTCGACCTTTCCATTTGTGGAATTTTTTGCGGTTCAATACGATAAATGTTTACTCAATCAAACTCCGTCAATGAATCGGACCATTGGCTACATTCAGCCGTGTTAGGGTATTTGGTATATTTTAGCCGGTCGATATTAAACTTTGATCTCGGATACCCGAGATGCCGAAGTTTGCTCTCTTCCCCTGGGCCCGATTAAACGTTTTTTGGTATACATCGTGTTCACAATAGTAGCTCAATTCAGTTTTAATAAATCCGGTTCTCTCTCGCACAGGGATGACCCGGAACTGGAGCGAATAGACGATGACCTATTATTGCGTCTGCTGGAGGTCAGCGTGCAGTGCGCCGACGATAACGATAAGGTGGATATCTCACCGAAGCGGGACTTTCGTTTTGTTTGTATGCCTGGCGTTCGAGTTATTGTTCTTCTTTATTTGCCAGGTAAAAATGAATGCCACCCGAGCCCTCGGAAACATGCTTCGGCTCATTCGAGAGGACAACCTTTCGAAGCGCTCTCAAATGAAGCCCCTCTGCGAGGTCGCCATATCTAAGTTAGTGGAGTGTGCGAGCAAAGTCAGCAACATGAAAGTGCGCTGGAACGCTTGCTACGCCATAGGAAACGCTATGAAAAATAATACTCTGTTCACGAGTTTTAGTGGGTGGCAGGTAATCGTAACTCTAACATAAAATAAATTTATTCATATAGGTAAACATGTACACTTATTGTATGAACGGCAACAGAAAATATGATAAATTGATTCTAAATATACATTTACTACCGGTTCGCAAATCAAGAGCGTAGAGCGGGCGAGAAACTCTCTGCCACTCTTATTCAGCGACAAGTACTGAGTCATACAAATTGTTTGAACTGGAGAAAATCAATCTTAAAGATTAGGATAATTTAACTATGGTCAAATTTATAAAAAGCTTTATTGATTAATTTACGTTTAACGAGAATTTAGTCTTTATTTAGTGATAATTCTCTAATTTCCATTGGGAGTTTGTTGTAAAAACGAATACAATTTCATATAAGGAGTGGTTTATCTTCTGAAGCCTGGTTTGTCGAACGCTTTTACTCTGATTTTACATTCCGTAAAATTCTGACCTTTCATACCTGTTGCTACTAAAAAATTTCTCCACCGAAAAAGGGACAGATTTTACCCATTTTGGCAATGAAAAATACTAAACCTACTAATTCCAGGTTTAGTAAACCTTTAAAAATAATGTTATCTTTACTTGTGTATTTTTTACTGTTTGGAAAACAAAAACAAAAACACTCCTCGTGTGGAAACCGCCTCAAACTTGACAGAAGACGTGTCAGGATCAGGAGGCTAGAACCTACCTGTATATTAAAAAGTAAGGTGTAGCGCACGAGGTGACCTTGGTTGTCATTCCAGAGTCAAGTTTTCTCCAACCTCTGTTCGCTCTCGCAAGAGTGCAAGAACCTGAAAGTGCGAATAAACGCGGCGGTCGCTCTGCGTGCGCCTCAGACGCGGGCGCACTTCGACGTGCATTTCTGCCTCGTCTGGAGAGGGGTGATGGAGGCAATGCAGAACGCTGCCAACGTCGACGATTTCTCCGAATATAAGCATAAGGACCATTTGATCGAACAGGTACGGCTTCGACATTTATTTCTCTTGGGTTCACTTTTTGTGTACCCTATTGTATGTATTCATTCCCAATTTGTGTGTTATTTTGTAATCTATGAAGAGCGTTTTGTTTCAGCTCTGCGTGACATTAGCCCACGCGTGTTGCCTTCTCCAGCAAACGGACCTAGCGGACATTTTAGACCCGTTGATATTCAATTTCGAATGCGCTAAATCTCTCTACGCTCAGCTGTATCAGAAATTAGCCCCGGAAAATGTGTCCTGTATGAAAATATTGCAAGCGGCCAAGTACGTGACCGTCGACCTGACGGCTGCGAACGATACGCAATTGCAGTCTTTGGGAATGTTACAGGAGATATTCATCTGGGACATGTAGAGCGTTCATAGAGAGATAGTGCAACCTATCTATTGCCCGCTTTCACAAATATTAGCTAACATTTAAATAATCCCTTTTCCATAGGAGAAATGTAATTGTTGAAGCGCATCCATTTTATTAGCTTCACCGATACGCATTCGCATATCGTTTAAGGAAAATTAACAATAATGCTAAATGTAAATTTAACTCACGAGGAAATTATTTATTTAAATATACAATGTTTATATAATCGTTGTTTAATTTTATTTTGGCTTCAAATTTAACATAAAACATTTACGAACTATAATGCTGTCAGCATTATAACAAACATTCAACTCTTTTTGACATTATTTTCGAATAACTGAATACTTAAATCCGTAGTTTAGTGCAGATAAGAAGGCACAGAACAAGCAGAAAGCTCTTCGCGTGCCATATGCCGATATAATTTATACATAATTATAATTTATGGATAATTTCCACGACGGCATTAAACTTTGACACGTACTCGCGATAGTGAAGAAGACTTGAGCGATATTTATATTTTCATCTGGTTGAAGCCAGTAAGTGTAAGTGCTGCTCGATAAGACGTAATGAGTGGGTCATTGACGTAGAGACAAGATCACATGCCACAGGTGATGAAGCAAAGTCCTGTGGACGAATGAAGCCGATTAGGCGGTTAAGTATTTACTATGAGCCAATTGTTTTCTTACTTCAATTCCTCGGTAAAGGAGATATTATTAATTTAGGAATATGTCATTTTGGTTGTAATTTATGATCACTATTATCATAGAAATAATTTTGGATTATATCGACAATGAAGATTGGAAATTATTTTAGATTATAGATCGAGTATAGAAAGCGGCCGTAAGAGAAAAGCTGCCAGCGATTTGACGTAGAATAAAAACTATGTGCTCTCGTTCTCGTTGTCTCTCTATTTGAACGAAGACAAAAATTTGAATCTTATTTCAATAGAAATAATGAGAATGAATGCAGTATTACAGATTGCAGAGAAATACTATTTTGCACGTGCCATTGATATAATATTAATCGACACGCGTATTGATAAATGATGAACCATAAAAGTTAATTAACTTTTGTTGCAACGAGTTTACATACGGAAATATAAAATATAATATTTTTCCAATTAAATGAGACTAAAATAATCAGATTAAATTCCATTAGAGTTATATCTATAGATACTAATTGTAGGTGAGCCCACGATGCTAACCGGAGATTTACTCGAGCGTCATAGAGACCTATTGAGTTGCGAAGTTTAGATAATAAAAAGAAAAAAAAAATATAATGTATATTTCATCGGTGTGGGGAGCGGCTATAAATTTTCAAAAATATAAAAAATCTGTTCCATGGACGTATGTCGAGGGCGCAGATATTGAGTTCTAGATTCTAATCTTTTCTTGATAACTTTTCAGAAGTATTAATGCAACAAACGGTTTAATTCCATTCATGTAATAAAGACATTTCTGGTGACAAGTAAGGAGTTTTACCCTAAAAATAATTTATTATTTACAAATGTTGCTTTCTTGCTTTTTCTTCCAGATGGGCCGGGCCTCTAATATGTCTATCAACTCGTAGAAGAAACGCTATAAGATAGGAGGTTAGAGACATTAAAGACCGAGCAGGTAAAACAAATATCGTAATCCATTGTAATTGCCGTTTTGGATAATTAAGGATTGCAAATAAGTCTACCAATATTCTTGAGAAATTATTATATAGCTTAATAATAATAAAAAATGGAAAACTAATGTTTCATTAACCGTAACCGCTACGGTTCATTGTTCATTAAAGCCGTATTACATAATGTATAAAGATATTTATAGAAATACAATCCTGCCCCTATTTATTACTAGACAAGGTGCTACCACCAGGGTTTCTGACGTATTTTACGTCTCTCTGGTATCTATATCATTCAACTGAGTTATTCACGCGTTGCTTAAGCCTCAAGGAAACTTAAAAATAAGAATACATCAGGGCAGAAGCGTGACTGACGACAATTACTACAAGCGAAACGATAACTGAAATATTTGTCAAGTAAGTTAAATCGGTATTATCAGCTCCTATTCTTTTCTATATTTAGCGTTTCAATACGTGCCTTATTTAGGTTCATAGTTCTACAACTTCAATGGAATTCGAGACGCATATTATTATAGAGACTATTGCCTATATAAATATTTGTTTTAGACATAAGATTTTTAATATATAAGCAGGTAAAATTCTACACAATCTTAACTTATAGAAATGTGTAAGAGATAAACTAATTAAGAAATGGCGTTTAAAGTTAATAGACTAATCAATTAAGGTCGCTTCTCAGAATTTGTCAAAGTGAAATTGTTGATTACGAACCCAGAAATTGGGTTGAACCCTTAAACTGTTTTTGATCTAACAGACTTTCTAAATTTAATAGGTATAAATATATTAGTACGGGAGGTAGCAACGTTTGAAAAAAAAGAATTTTAGGTCAGCTGATTTTGTGATATGTCTTCCTTCTTGCACTTCCGGTTAGAGTCTGGGCAATCTGGCTGGCGGTAGTGGTTGCGTTCATTAGTGCGCATCCTATCTGTCCAGGTAAAAATCCTGGATTTTAAAAGCATTTTAAGAAGCGTAATTTTTAATTTTTCGTTTTTAAATACGTCTACCTGACATACTTTTTTTATTGCCAGACATTTTTCACGTTGCTAACTATGTGCCAGACGCGATTTTAAGTTTTATTTTTATAAAAATTTCAAAGCATTTTAGAATGTCTGTAATTTTAATATTATGTTATTTAAATATAAGAAAAACTGAAAATGAATTTGCCAGACATTAATTCGGTTGTTAAGTCTTGAATTAAAATGATAAAGTTTTGCAGTATGATGAAGCATTGCATTTTAAGAAGCGTAATTTTTGATTTTTCCTTTTTAAATACGTCTACCTGACATACTTTTTGTATTGCCAGACATTTTTCACGTTGCTAACTATGTGCCAGACGCGATTTTAAGTTTTATTTTTATAAAAATTTCAAAGCATTTTAGAATGTCTGTAATTTTAATATTATGTTATTTAAATATAAGAAAAACTGAAAATGAATTTGCCAGACATTAATTCGATTGTTAAGTCTTGAATTAAAATGATAAAGTATTGCAGTATGATGAAGCATTGCATTTTAAGAAGCGTAATTTTTGATTTTTCCTTTTTAAATACGTCTACCTGACATACTTTTTTTATTGCCAGACATTTTTCCCATTGTTAACTATGTGCCAGACGCGATTTTAAGTTTTTTTTTAATAAAAATTTCAAAGCATTTTAGAATGTCTGTAATTTTAATATTATGTTATTTAAATATAATAAAAACTGAAAATGAATTTGCCAGACATTAATTCGATTGTTAAGTATTGAATTAAAATGATAAAGTATTGTAGTATGATGAAGCATTGCATTTTAAGAAGCGTAATTTTTGATTTTTCCTTTTTAAATACGTCTACCTGACATACTTTTTTTATTGCCAGACATTTTTCACGTTGCTAACTATGTGCCAGACGCGATTTTAAGTTTTATTTTTATAAAAATTTCAAAGCATTTTAGAATGTCTGTAATTTTAATATTATGTTATTTAAATATAAGAAAAACTGAAAATGAATTTGCCAGACATTAATTCGATTGTTAAGTCTTGAATTAAAATGATAAAGTATTGCAGTATGATGAAGCATTGCATTTTAAGAAGCGTAATTTTTGATTTTTCCTTTTTAAATACGTCTACCTGACATACTTTTTTTATTGCCAGACATTTTTCACGTTGCTAACTATGTGCCAGACGCGATTTTAAGTTTTATTTTTATGAAAATTTCAAAGCATTTTAGAATGTCTGTAATTTTAATATTATGTTATTTAAATATAAGGAAAACTGAAAATGAATTTGCCAGACATTAATTCGGTTGTTAAGTCTTGAATTAAAATGATAAAGTTTTGCAGTATGATGAAGCATTGCATTTTAAGAAGCGTAATTTTTGATTTTTCCTTTTTAAATACGTCTACCTGACATACTTTTTTTATTGCCAGACATTTTTCACGTTGCTAACTATGTGCCAGACGCGATTTTAAGTTTTATTTTTATGAAAATTTCAAAGCATTTTAGAATGTCTGTAATTTTAATATTATGTTATTTAAATATAAGGAAAACTGAAAATGAATTTGCCAGACATTAATTCGGTTGTTAAGTCTTGAATTAAAATGATAAAGTTTTGCAGTATGATGAAGCATTGCATTTTAAGAAGCGTAATTTTTGATTTTTCCTTTTTAAATACGTCTACCTGACATACTTTTTTTATTGCCAGACATTTTTCACGTTGCTAACTATGTGCCAGACGCGATTTTAAGTTTTTTTTTAATAAAAATTTCAAAGCATTTTAGAATGTCTGTAATTTTAATATTATGTTATTTAAATATAATAAAAACTGAAAATGAATTTGCCAGACATTTATTCGATTGCTAAGCCTTGAATTAAAATGAAAAAGTATTGCAGTATAATGCTTGTAGTACGAGCATAAAAAGGAATATAAAATTAGATTAAAATTAATAATCAACACTTTATTTAAATTGTCCTAATTACTAAATGTAAGTTATGAATAATTCATGCAACGTGAAAAATGTCTGGCAATAAAAAAAGTATGTCAGGTAGACGTATTTAAAAAGGAAAAATCAAAAATTACGCTTCTTAAAATGTAATGCTTCATCATACTGCAAAACTTTATCATTTTAATTCAAGACTTAACAACCGAATTAATGTCTGGCAAATTCATTTTTAGTTTTTCTTATATTTAAATAACATAATATTAAAATTACAGACATTCTAAAATGCTTTGAAATTTTTATAAAAATAAAACTTAAAATCGCATCTGGCACATAGTTAGCAACGTGAAAAATGTCTGGCAATAAAAAAAGTATGTCAGGTAGACGTATTTAAAAAGGAAAAATCAAAAATTACGCTTCTTAAAATGCAATGCTTCATCATACTGCAAAACTTTATCATTTTAATTCAAGACTTAACAACCGAATTAATGTCTGGCAAATTCATTTTCAGTTTTCCTTATATTTAAATAACATAATATTAAAATTACAGACATTCTAAAATGCTTTGAAATTTTCATAAAAATAAAACTTAAAATCGCGTCTGGCACATAGTTAGCAACGTGAAAAATGTCTGGCAATAAAAAAAGTATGTCAGGTAGACGTATTTAAAAAGGAAAAATCAAAAATTACGCTTCTTAAAATGCAATGCTTCATCATACTGCAAAACTTTATCATTTTAATTCAAGACTTAACAACCGAATTAATGTCTGGCAAATTCATTTTCAGTTTTCCTTATATTTAAATAACATAATATTAAAATTACAGACATTCTAAAATGCTTTGAAATTTTTATAAAAATAAAACTTAAAATCGCGTCTGGCACATAGTTAGCAACGTGAAAAATGTCTGGCAATAAAAAAAGTATGTCAGGTAGACGTATTTAAAAAGGAAAAATCAAAAATTACGCTTCTTAAAATGCAATGCTTCATCATACTGCAAAACTTTATCATTTTAATTCAAGACTTAACAACCGAATTAATGTCTGGCAAATTCATTTTCAGTTTTCCTTATATTTAAATAACATAATATTAAAATTACAGACATTCTAAAATGCTTTGAAATTTTCATAAAAATAAAACTTAAAATCGCGTCTGGCACATAGTTAGCAACGTGAAAAATGTCTGGCAATAAAAAAAGTATGTCAGGTAGACGTATTTAAAAAGGAAAAATCAAAAATTACTCTTCTTAAAATGCTTTTAAAATCCAGGATTATTACCTGGACAGATAGGATGCGCACTAATGAACGCAACCGCTACCGCCAGCCAGATTGCCCAGACTCTAACCGGAAGTGCAAGAAGGAAGACATATCACAAAATCAGCTGACCTGAAATTCTTTCTCGAAAACGTTGCTACCTCCCGTACTATATAGGAATCGTTCATATCAAATTTTACCAAGTGTAATCTAAGTAGGTTAAAAACGTTTGTATACTATGTAGTTCAAAGTTCAACACATCGTAAGCAGTCAAGTTCTGCAGTCAATCGTCAGTTTATAAAACATGGTCTTCTAAGAATCATAATGTCCGTTTCAAATGTCTTAAGAATAAGAATAATAAGCATTCGTTGTATCAACACTTTAGTCTACTATTTTATTTAGTTAATATGTTATTTTAATGAGCTGATAAGAAACGACGTAATGCTAGTGTTAAATAGCTTATGAAATTTAATTCTTAGAACAATTAGTGACTAATTAAACGGTATTCCAAAATCATCCAAATACATCTTGTTGGATTATGTACTATTTATTTATAAACGTATATAAGAATGACTTCATAAATATTTAATTTAAAGTTATTTAGCACATATGCCTGTATTGAAAAGGAAATTAATATTATTAACATATTACGCTAATCAAAGCAGCATTGGCGTAGTGGCTTCAGTGCACGAGTCTCATCCCTGAGGTTGTAGATTCGATCTCCGGCTGTGCACCAATGGACTGTCCGCCTATGTGCGCATTTAGTTCGCTCGTACGGTGAAGTAAACATCGAGAAGAAAAAAAAAGAAAGCGCCACAGAATTTTTATATTTCCAAAAAAATATAAAACCTTTTTTAGGTAATTTTTTATGGCTTATACTCGTGATGAGTATTAGATAACTATGCAAATAGTAAATTATCAAGCGCTTTCAGAGCAATATAAAAGAGATTCACAGTTTGACGATAAGGCTGTCTTATCTCATCCATGATCCAGATAGAAGCCCAATAATGCGGAAACTCAAGTTTGTTTTACGTATCTAAAACGTTTTGGTTGTGTCTGGTTTCTTTTATTATTATATTGCTTCATCACATTTATTTTATCTTTGTATATGTATACATGTGTCTATCATATATATTTCTTAGTTGCGTTTTTGTAAAATGATATATGTAACCGTTTTATTGAAGAATGGAAGACAGGACTGTTTTGAAACAAATAAAGTCCAATTTAACAACTAAATCAACAAATTTTATCATCCTTTTAGCTGGAATAATTATTTTATATCACAAATGTATGTGCTAAACTCTAAATTCTAAAACATTAATTGGCAAAAAACTATTTAAAACATCACAATGATATCGTATTTTTGCGTATATTTGCGAGTCACTTTATTTTAAGCTTTTTACAAATTTGTTATCAAAAATGTGTAGTATCATCACTTTTCATTGTTACCTATTGATTCTCTGGCAACAATACGTGAGAGAAGAGCACCAAAGCAGGAACCTGTCCTGCAAAGAAACGTCTAAGAATCTGACAAATGAACCGTGCGTTTGGAACACCCTCACCTGAACTTCGCTCTGAAAGGAGGCCAGTCTGTGACGTCGAAGTCGTTTTGAATCCTATCAATAGCACGGATGTATGTGTACATTTACCTTTGTGTGTGTTTCTATGTATGTCTGTCTGGCCAGAGCACGCGGTCCGCGCGTGGTTATATCCACATCTCATTCTTACCTATAGCCTCATCCCTCTCACTCTTGACTAGTGCATGGGGAGGACTGATTAGTGAAGTTAAAATACCTCCGACGTTATATTCACCCTCAGTCGTGTTCGAGACTTCGAGGTGCGCTTCAATACGCTTGCTGAATTTCAACAGTGTTAAGGAGTGACTTTTGTATTACAGATTTAACTTGTTGTGCAACTTGGAAAATCCCCCTGATATCTAAAATCAGCTACGTTTAATTTAATCCTCTGGTAAGTTACGGATATAATAATAAATGTCAAAAGAATTTTAATGAAAAGTTTGAAAAGAACTGAAAATTAAATTCTAAGGTGATCTTATGGTATTCCGTGGAATATTCTAGAAACAACCGAGTGATTCTTTAACGGGAGCTCAGCAAATGGCCGACATCACATAGTGGGCGCCGCTTTCTCTTCTTCGGATACGTTTAATCTAATCACTTTCTAGTAAATTATAGGTTGGGCGGCAAATTACGTTGTTTGTCAACATTTAATAATTTATCTAACTACTTGTTTTTAATTTTTTTAAACTTCGAGTTTAAATTTATTTTCCTTGTGTATGTAGTGTTCCAGACAATTGTTTTAGGACAACTCAATCGAGTTAAGTAATTAATAACACACATTATGTGTTGTAAATTCCTTATTAATTAAAAATTATTTTGATCAACCTTTGACTATTTTCTTAATCTTACCGGGGCTTTAGGGTAAATCTTACCGCTTACGACCTTCATAAACACATTTTTTTTAATTCTTGTCTAACAGAATCATACAAAGAAATATCCAACGCTCACACAAACGTATTTTGAAACAGCTGCATACAGTTGACCAATTTTTTTGAGTAAAAACTGGTTTCGTATTTGGTCTACCTGTCATACATTATTCCGTATTTGGAGAAAGAAATTGTACCTGCACAAGTCCTTTCAAGGGTAGCAACGTTTTTTAAAACTTGTTATTTTTCATAAAATATTTTTTTTCATAAAGTCATTTTACCGTAAAATAAAGGATTATATTATTGTAGAATATACTCGTAGATAATGATAAGAAAATAGGCCATAAATTTAAGTAAAGTCCTTGTCAAGAAAATCAATGAATCAAATTGCGATACTATAAGATATTTTCATATCTTATCGTTTTACTTATCTCTCAATTGGTATTTAATATGTATCTTTATCGTGGGAAAGGATCGTATGGAGAACGTCATCCCGATCTAAATATAAAAGATGCATCGGTACTGACCTATTTAACTTTCTTGCTGAAATATCAGAACTCCGGGGTTTTGTTCGAAATTACTTTTATCGTTCCTTTCTATGTAATTAATATTATAAAGAACCTAAAATTTTAACGTTTCATTATTGATATAAATTGTTCTGGATTGTATTTATATAATTGTGTGTTTTACTTTAATTTGTACTTAAAAACCCTAACAATGTTATTAATTACAGTAAATAAACAAACAAGATGTTGTCAAGTCCTGCAATGGAGTTGCAAGTCGAGGAGACTCCCTACGCCCTTCGCCGTATGTGGAACCTCACTCGCGCCCGTCTGGCCGGCACCTCTACGACCATTGATGAACCGGCTTTAGTGGACAACTTACTTCCAGCTCAGGTAATTATATAAAGTGTAATAATAATATATTTAAAAGTATAATACTAACGGGTGAATAAGTTACTTTTAGAATTTTTCCAAAACTATGTACATAATAAATTATGTAAGCGCACTTGTCAATGAAATCCTAAACTAAGTACTATAAGCTTAAAGATTGAGATCGCCATTGATGTGGCGCAATATGTTGAGATATCGCCTTTCTCCCATATACATATACATTATAAATTTGGTACGGATTATCGACCGTTTCGGTAAATTTAAATTGCTATATAATATTATATGAGACAAATAGGACTTCCGTTTTACAAAAAAAAACATCGCGTCATTTTATAGAAATTACGGAAATGAATTATAAAAACGGTTATAAAATAATTTAACAAAGGACAAAATTTTTCAGAAATGACGCAGTTGTTAATCAATAAAGTTAAGGTCATAATGGCCTTGTGCTGTGAACATATTCTGTCGTTGCATGTATTTTAAATCAGCTTTCGAGTTATGTAATGTAGATTAAATTAGGTATACTACTAAAAAGTATAAAACTCGGATAAAAATCGTTTTATAAATATAACATACTATTTTTTTATAGGAATCTGAAGGAGCTCCTAAGCTCCCAGTACCGAGTGACTATGAGAGTGACGTAGAAGAAGCCTTTCCTGAATTGGAAATACTAGTAAGTATAAATTTAAATCTTTAAAGTTTGATAAATTAAATTTAAATATTAAAGAGATAAAATACGCGTTGAATTGTATTTCGTTACAGACACGTTGTATTTTTAAGCTGTAATATTTTCTGAAAAGGTCAGATTTGAAAGGAATAATAATATAAATAAATAAAGGTCTGTCCGTGGCTGGTAAGCCACTGATGTGAATTAATACCGTACTATTGTGTAAAATTATGTAAATCTGGGCTGCGTTTTTAACAATAACAGGAAAGGAACGAGTTTGCACTTCGAATACAAAAGCATATTCGAACATTGTTTCAAAGACAGTTCTCAAGTTAGTAGTACGAAACTATTATTTTATCCAATTCAGTCCTTACATACTTGTCTTTTAATTTTAATAACTAAATTTAGGATAATCCTTACTTACCCTCGTAATGGAATAAGTTTACTTCATCCGGTAATTTTCCTAACAATTTCACTTTATACTGCAAATTGTTTACAAAGTTTGTTTACAGCCCCTCCTAAGTAAGGCAAGGTAGTGTCATGGGTTAATTAAGTTGAGTGCGACACGCCCTTATCTATCTACATCATTGTTGTACGTAACGGGACCGAAGAACATCGATAAGATTAATTAATTAATATTATTTTTATCAGCATTATACTTACTGCGATTCATCGATACTCATTCACGAGGTCGTTCACTCTAGCGAGGTTTCTTTTTGATTGTTTTTTTATAAATATTTACCTTCATAAGTCACGCTCCTAAACTCAAGGTTCGTGAGCTGTTTTGGACATCGTTGTCGTTTTCCTGAAATCTGCATTTGACCTACTTGTTGCAGCTTTGATGTGATCTCGAATTTTAAGTAGTCATCGGTGAAATTTAGATTATACAAAAGACAACTATTTGTCAACGACTAACGTTGTAAGAATTATACAATACATATCTTAAAACGAGAACACCAAAATGATTGACGTCGTTGACAAAAATGTTTACACGATGTGCCTAAAATAGTCTGGAAGCAAAAATAAATCAAGCCGTGCGGTGGACTTTGCTCCCGTTTCATCCTTGAGTTTACAAATCAATTGTCTCGCGTCGAGCTTCCAATATTGCTTTCAATAGAAACCAAATGAACGCTTACACTGATGGGTTGAAACCATACTTGAAGTTCATTACAAGTTCACGATAGAGTCGATTTGTTAATTTAAGATCGAGTCATCTAATGGGAATCGAATGATTTCTCTGTTTTCATTTATAAAGTTAAAGTGGACACAATAATATCACAAAGAACATTTTAAGCATACTTCGAATAATATCCATAACAAATGCCAACTTTGCATACAGGTGTAGGAACCGATGCCAAATCGCAGAAACACATAAACATTCGTGTCTCCCATTATGCTTCGGGGCGACTAGACGGCCGGTTATTGTTAGCAATTAATTAAAATTATTATGCTCAAAACGGAGACGCCATGCTTCAAATGTAACTGTTATTTCTGCGAGTGCATAGTTGATTATCGTCAGGTAGGTTCAGTGCAGTGATCCGTAAAGTCTACAATATGTTAATTGCGGAATTTTTTAGGACCAACATGAGGTTCCAAGTCAGAGCTACTGGACCGAAAGCGACTATGACAAGGAAGCCGTTCTAGACGCCGGCAGTCTGGGAGACATCCCCGCCGTGTACCGCGTGCCCAAGCCTGCTCCTCACCAGATGCCAGTCATCGGGGTCTACATCGACCCCAGAGTTAGAACGGGCTTCAGATACAAAATAAGACCGATGCAGGTGAGACAAGAAATCCTCCTCAATCCTCTCGATCTTCATCTATGTGGCAATTTGAGGAATCGTTGCAAAGAAGTGTTGAAGATTGCATGCACTTAATTAGTTTACAGCGATCGCAATCTTCCACATTTCCGTCCGTTTTTAAGTCTTAATAAATATTTAAATAGCAATTGACTAAAAATAGCAACTATTTCTCAAATCTTAATTGTTGCTTACGTGGTCACATCGAATTAAAAAAAGCCATTTTTACACGTATGTGTATTTTCTATTCGGTGGCAAAAACTTTGAAGATCCATTAAACATTGGGCAAAATTACATTTACTGAACTGCGAAAGGAACGGCTATAGAAAAAGGAATTGAGTTTAGACGAATATGAAACGGCTATCTGGCAACATGATATCGTTCTATTTGCTTTTACGATTACAATTTTTCATTAAGTACATTTTATATAATTTTACGTTAACCCCGGTGTCCTTTGCGGTAAACCCGAACATTTTTGTATGATTAGCTTTTTACAGAACCTAGAGGATGGTGAGTTCTATCCAAACATATCGTACAAAAATGTTAATGAACAAACTAAAATATAAAAATATAAAAAAAACAAGAATTCTCTCTAAAGTTCGTCACAAAACCGCAAACGGCAAGTCTTTGTACCTTTTAATCACGTCTATGGTGTGTAATGGATATCGTTAGTGAGGTTGTCATAAGGTCATGTCATTAATTCTGTGGATATATTTAATAACAAAATTAAGAGAAATTCAGACATCGTACTATGCTTCCGCGTGCGTTGTAAATTAATTAGCAAAACATAGTTATGTTTGTAAACCTTGCACTTGTGTATCGCAATGTAATGTCAACCTCACAATGAATGTTGTCAGATGCTGTATAGGACTTTTGATTGTTTCCCAAACACACGAGTGAAATGGTTTAAATTCAACTCCTACCAACGGCCTATAGCTAGTTCCAGCGGTCAGCAGCGGGGACGATTAGGTTCGCGGGGTTAGAGTTACAGTGTCCGTTGCTGAAATTTCCAGAATGAAAATATCACCAACGACCAACACTGTTAACTGGCGAGCGTTTGCCACTTGTTGTGTGTCGATGTAGGCGATGGTATGTGGATCGTCCAGTTTTTCAGAGCTACGCCCAGTGAGGCGATACGAGCGCAGAACGAGACCCGACTGGTCGATATAGACTGGCTGACGGCATGTGTGGCATCTAGGTAAACATAAGTATCATTCATAAGGGCTTCGTGCCATTGATTGTTGAGTCCCTCTTGACATTTCTCATCAACACTCATTCATTCATTTCACATAAAGCTTGTATTATATTTTAAAGGGGTTTATGGGATTTATGGGCATTTAAGAAAATTCAATTGTTAATTTTTTTTAATTAAACTTTTGTTTATTGTTTAGAAATAGATTTTGTATAAAACTTAGTAGATCTCAATTGTTTAATTCCATGAGCTCTCTTCCACTTCCGTGTATAAATAATGTACTGGACATTTTCAGACTTTGGATGCTCAGCCCCTGTCGGTGAAGCCGAGGTATTTGTTCGATGGCAAGGCTCTGACGCTGCAGTCCATCGGTCGAGGATTCGCTCGTCGTATCACTTTGGAACCCCTGGACTCGACGCTCAATGATAACACCAACTACTTCTGGACGGACTCGCGTCCCGAAGGATTCGTGTTTGAAATTGAAGCTGTCTCAGCGGGAGACAAATTTACGATCTATGACGCAAACCACGAGCCACAGGGAACTCTCGAAGTCGTTCAGCTGCAGGTAGACTATGCCGATCTCATAATCATATCTTGAATTTGACGTTCGTAATGTTCAAACCTGGCATCATTTTTATAATTTTCTTCGCAGAAAAACCAATTAGAGCTGGATCAAAAGATATTTGACGATGGGTCGATCGAAAAGAAAGTTAAGATAAATACCCTCTGCAAAGTGGAGTGGTACGAGAACGATGGAGCTACAAAGTTGGTACCCGTCTCGGGAGTTGCTTTACTGAAGAAGGGGCGCGGTAACGCAATCGTGTCCAGGATCGTCAACGTAGCTATCGGAATCAAACAACTGAAGAAGGGATACGAGCTGAAACCTGGTATCAAATCATCCTCCCGCAGAATCACCGTGAATGGAGCGGATGTTCAGGACATCCCTTGCCAATATTGTGTGGTGGGGCTGGAGAGATACGAACTCCCCGTTATCGGTAAATATCTTTCAGTGATCTCGAATTTTATTAAGATAAACTTTTTGCTTTTTCTATAATTAAAATGATATATTTTTAATAACCCCGGATGATTACATTTCAGGAACCTACGTGGACCCTCGAATCGTCCCCGGATTCCACTACCGCGTGCGTCCCGCGAACTCCCGTCGTCATCTGTTCGACGGGCGCAGTCTGCTCTTGCAGTCCATCGGCTTGGGCTACGGAAAACGCATCACTTTCAAACCGGACTCCCTCAACGCCCCCGACAACTACTTCTGGTCCGACTCTCATCCCGAGGGGCTGGGAATGGAAACTCGCGCCCTGCATCCCGACATGAAATTTACTATTACAGGAAACGGGGTAAGCGCACTAGTTCACCTCTGGAAACTTGCCAAATGTATTTTTGGTAAGACGAGTGCATGGAATTCTCGTCTGCTAATTGATTTCCTGACGGTCAATTATAGTCGCGAGCTTCGCACTCAGAGTCTGCTAAGTGATAACCTTACATTTTTCAGGGACTTTTGCTGGGCGAAGCGATCGTGTTCCGCGCCGATTTACCCCAGATCGAGGAGAAGACCGAATACGTAGATATTCCGGGGCAGAGGGGCAAAGCGGTCGAGAAGTACATCCAGGTGGACGTCACTTGCCACGTGAAGTTGGCCACGACCGGGGGTGGTTCTGCCGACTCCGAAGTCCACCTCATGAAGGTGTCCGGAGTGGCCCTCGTGCGCAAAGATCCGGGCCAAAATGTCGCCAAACTGGTGAAAGTCTTCAACGTCGGTCTGGACTCGCAGCTCAACCTGCTCTTCGCTCACTCTCAAACCGAGCTCACTTTCCACCCCCTCCCCTAAGAGGTCTCCGGATCCGAATGGTATTGCGACGCTTACGATAATTATCTGATCGCATTGCAATCCCAAAAAATCTTACCTGGCTCGACATAGGCTCGGTCAAACTAATCGATTTAGTCATGAGTTCGCGATCGAAGCCTAACTCGGTATTCGAGGGTTTCGATCGCGATTTCGCTTCAATCGGCGCACAACTGAGCAGAGGACACCTTTAGCTCGAACCTGACAACGGAATGTAGTTCGTTGAGCCTAGATTTAACCTTTCTAGGCTCTAGTTCAGTATCTGACAACATTAATAAGTATATAATAAACTTCCTTTTTTCCTGTTTATTGACTCTCTTAATCAGTATTCATTTGACTTGTGTTATTTTTATTATTAAAGCTTGGACGTAACATCTGGAGAGAGTAGCAAAAGACTAAACCGATTCTGAATACTGGCGGGATTGCCAATAACGATATGAAACATTTGATTGATATGATTTATGTTCTCGAATATATTGAAATGTACAATAAAAAATATTTTCAATTTATATTTATTTTTAATTTATCGTTAACAAACCTTACATACCTATAGTTAATAATATTATAATACTACTTTAGGGATGTTGCTTGAGGTTGACTGGTTCAGAATTACTTGGTCGATGTTAAAATAAAACTCCCTAATTACTTGTAGAGAAGAGGTGAAGACGGAATAGTGAAGGATTTTATTTACAAAACTGTGTACAATTATACTTAAAAATTATCCTACACTTACAACTAATATTGACATGTGGTGCCAAGATGCGGAGCGTTGATTGGTTGCGCAGGTACCAGAGTAGGCGATAAAACTGCGGCGCGGCAAAAAGTTGGCCTTTTTCTGCACGCAGCCGTCGAAGCGTACGAACGTGTTCTTCACAGAACACTTCGATATCGTAGCCTTACGATAACGCTAAAAACTGTCCTTTTCAGGACAAATTACGTTTCTCGACTAAACGTCTAACAACTGTCCTTTTCAGGACAAATTATTCTTGTTTCACGACGAAAACGTTTGACAACTGCCCTTGTCAGGGCAAATTACCGTGTCTTACGACACGATGAAACTGTTCTTTTCAGAACACACGACCGTAACTATTCTGATATGTTCTTGTCTGAACACATCACTGTTTCAATACGACACGTTAATCAATCACCTACAGGATTCCCCCTCTAGCGAAGCGTACCGGCAGGCGTATAACGCGGCCTCGGCGAGTTGTCCTTGTAGGTATTGAGTTGTTCCCAATGTCTTGTTGTTTCAGGTCGTTGTCATTTTGGTGTTTCAGGTTGTTATCGTTTTGATGTTTCAGGTTGTTGTCGTTTTGATGTTTCAGGTTGCTATCGTTTTGGTGTTTCAGGCTATTTGATGGTTCATGTAGTTCGGTCGCACTTGATGTCATTTGCTTGTTGCAGGTACTCGGTATTGTATCAGTGGGCACATCTGGCTCGGCAATTGTGTAGGCGGGTTTGAGTCTGTCAATAGAGATCTTTGTTTCACGGTTAGGTAACTGCAGCGTGAATATCTTGCTGTCTCGTTTTAGCACGCGATAGGGTCCGTCGTAGGGTGCTTGTAATGGCTTCTTTACGGCGTCTATGCGTACGAATACGTATTCACATGTTTGCAGGTCGCGGTGTATAAATATAGGTTTTGTGTTGCTGTGTGGTTGGTTAGGCATTGGTTGCAAGTTACGTATTGCGTCGCGCAGCTGATCGATGTAGGCAGAGTCCATAATGACGTCATCGCGGGTCGTTGATAAGAAATCACCGGGTAAGCGTATGTTGCACCCGTAGGTAAGTTGGGCGGCGCTTACGCCGGTGTCACTTCGCATAGCGGCGCGTAATCCGAGTAGGACGATTGGTAGCTCGTTAATCCAGCTTCTTGCGGTCTGTAGTCTTGCCTTTAATGCGGCCTTAAGGACACGGTGCCATCGTTCGATGATACCGTTACATTGTGCGTGGTATGAAGTCGTACGCGTTTTTTCGATGCCGAGTAAGCGAGAAAGAGATGCAAATACTCTGCTTTCGAATTGGCGTCCTTGGTCCGTTGTTATTGTAGCAGGGCAACCGAAACGGGAAATCCAACCTTCGTATAATGCTTTGGCGACGTCTTCAGCAGTTATTTCGCATAATGGGTATGCTTCGGGCCATCTCGTCGCTCTGTCGATCATTGTCACGAGGTATCGATGACCGGTGGCCGCGGTAGGTAGCGGACCAACGATATCGATGTGCACGTGTTCGAATCGTTCGGTTGGTGAAAAAATTGACAATGGACTTGTTGTGTGGCGTTGTATTTTGGCGCGCTGACACTGTAGGCATACTTTTGCCCACTTGCCGACATCTGCGTTCATTGAGGGCCAAAAGTAGCGTTGGGTAATTAATTTCCTCGTGGTCTTTATTCCAGGGTGGCTAACGTTATGTACTGCGTCGAATGCGGTACGTCGGTATTCTTTAGGTAGGTACGGACGTATGTATGAGGTTGAAGTTTCGCAGATTAATTTGATGTTTGACGCGGGCAGGTTTACTTCCTTGAAAGATAAGTTGCTCTGTAAACTGAGTGCTTGAATTTTATCGCTATCGCGCTCTTGAGCTATTGCAAGTTGATTGTAGTTGATCGGCGATGGACATGTGATTGCGTCGATGCGTGATAATGCGTCTGCGGCTGCATTTTGAGACCCACTGATGTGTCGTATATCAGTGGTAAATTCGCTGATATAAAGTAGCTGTCGGGTGCGTCTCGGTGATTCGCTGTTGGTATTTGATTTTGTGTAAGCGAAAGTTAGCGGCTTGTGGTCCGTGAATATTATTATTTCACGTCCCTCGAACATTTTTCGGAAGTGTTTGACAGCCATATAGATTGCGAGTAGCTCTCGATCATATGTACTGTAGCGAGTCTGTGCGTCGCTGAATTTCTTCGAAAAATAGCCGAGTGGTTGCCATGTGTTGTTTACAAATTGGTTGAGTGCGGCACCAGCTGTTTTGTCGCTCGCGTCGCTGAATATAGCAAGCGTCGCATGGTGAGACGGATGAGCGAGTAAAGCGGCGTTTTTTATGCTCTCTTTACATGCTTCATATGCTTGCGTCGATTCAGCGGTCCAGTCGATCTTCGTTTTGTCACGCTTCTTGATGTTGTGCAGGTAAGTATTTAGCGGCGCTTGTATGGTGGCGGCGTCTTTGATATTTTCGCGGTAGAAGTTTATCATACCGAGAAAACGTCGCAGCTCTTCTACGGTTTGTGGCTTTGGAAAGTCTGTGATAGCCTGTACCTTCTCTTGGGGTGGCTGTATTCCTTCCGCCGTGACTTGATGACCGAGGAATTTGACAGTTGGCTGGCCGAAAACACATTTTGATGGGTTGATGGTGATGCCGTATTCTTCTAGTCGCTGTAATACGGTGCGTAGGTGTTTTCGGTGCTCTTCCTCGTCAATTGATGCTATCAGTAGGTCGTCAACAAAAGGGAATACGAAGTCGAGTTCGCGCAGTACTTCGTGAATGAAGCGTTGGAACGTCTGTCCGGCGTTCTTTAGACCAGGACACATGCGCGGAAACTCGAAAAGGCCGAATGGTGTTATGATGGCAGTTTTCTCCACATCTTGCTCGCTGACTGGCAGTTGTTGGTAGGCGCGGTTGAGGTCAAGTGTGGAGAAAATTTTCTTCCCTGCGAGTTGGTATGTGAAATCACGTATGCGTGGTATGGGATACCGATCGGGCTTGGTTATAGCGTTGAGCCTTCGGTAATCGCCACACACGCGTAGGTCTCCATTCTTCTTTGGCACGACGTGAAGAGGTGATGCCCAAGGGCTTTTGCTTGGTCTGCATAACCCTTGATCAATCATGCTCTGAAATTCCTTTCTGACCATTTCGTAACGATGCGGCGCAATGGGGCGTGGCCTGCAGTGAAGAGGTGGTCCATTTGTTTCAATGAAGTGTTCGACGGAATGTTTAGGACTTAGCTTCATTGAAGTGAGTCTAGTTGTGCCTGGGAAATCTGCTAGAATGCTGTGGTAATTTTGCTCAATGTCTATACTGCGAACTGTAGGTATGCCCGCAGTACTGAGTTGAGCGTTAGTTACCAGCTGTGTTTTCCCGTCGATCAATCGTCGGTTTTTTACGTCGACAATGAGGTGGTGGTACTGTAAGAAATCTGCTCCCAGGATTGGCTTGGACACATCTGCTACGACGAATTTCCATGTGTATGGTCTTCGAAGGTTAAGATCGAGTGTGAGTGACTTCTCTCCGTATGTTGGAATTACAGTGTTGTTGGCGGCGTAGAGTTGAAACGGCAGTGGTTTTTCGCGTGAGCCTTTTTTCTTTGGTAGCACGGAGATATTGGCTCCTGTGTCGACCAAAAAGGTAAGTTTCGTTACCCTGTCGGTAACGAAAAGGCGGTGTGATGATTCGGTAACGCCAGTTCCCGCCGCGGCAAGCGTTACTTTTAGTTTTCCGACTGGATAATAGGCTTGACACTGCATGGTGGTGCGCATTTCTTCGCGTCCATACCGTAGCGTTGATGGTAGTAGCAGTACGGCATTGGAGATTTTTTTCGGCTTCGGTCTTCCATCTGCGACTCTCGTCGGTTTTCCTTGTGATGTG
This sequence comes from Pieris napi, assembly GCF_905475465.1. Classification (NCBI taxonomy): domain Eukaryota; kingdom Metazoa; phylum Arthropoda; class Insecta; order Lepidoptera; family Pieridae; genus Pieris; species Pieris napi. Next base: position 12,883,194 of record NC_062244.1, read on the forward strand.
GAGATGCGTTCCGCGAGCGTGATAGGAAACGGTGGCGGGGGCGACGGTTGCGGTAGTTGTCGCAAGGTTGTGCTCGTAGCTCAGCAACTTCCGAAGACAATCTTCTTATTTCACCGATGAGTGTGTCGATGGTAGATTGTTGCGGATGAGGTGGTGGCACGCGGAGCGACAGTGAAATGCCGGAGACTTCTTGGCTCGACGGTGTTAATGAAGTTTGACGCTCTGCATCGGAATTTTCTGTTGTCGACATCTTCAATGTTCTTGGTGTTCTTCTCGGGTTTGTTCTTCGAGGGGTTGTTCTTCTCGGGGTTGTTCTTCTCGGGCTTGTTCTTCTCGGGGTCACCACTTTAGGGATGTTGCTTGAGGTTGACTGGTTCAGAATTACTTGGTCGATGTTAAAATAAAACTCCCTAATTACTTGTAGAGAAGAGGTGAAGACGGAATAGTGAAGGATTTTATTTACAAAACTGTGTACAATTATACTTAAAAATTATCCTACACTTACAACTAATATTGACATGTGGTGCCAAGATGCGGAGCGTTGATTGGTTGCGCAGGTACCAGAGTAGGCGATAAAACTGCGGCGCGGCAAAAAGTTGGCCTTTTTCTGCACGCAGCCGTCGAAGCGTACGAACGTGTTCTTCACAGAACACTTCGATATCGTAGCCTTACGATAACGCTAAAAACTGTCCTTTTCAGGACAAATTACGTTTCTCGACTAAACGTCTAACAACTGTCCTTTTCAGGACAAATTATTCTTGTTTCACGACGAAAACGTTTGACAACTGCCCTTGTCAGGGCAAATTACCGTGTCTTACGACACGATGAAACTGTTCTTTTCAGAACACACGACCGTAACTATTCTGATATGTTCTTGTCTGAACACATCACTGTTTCAATACGACACGTTAATCAATCACCTACACTACCTTTAATAAATAGAATGAAAAGCTTTGAGTATAAAGTTCCCATTAAACCATAGCCGCAAACCAAAATTCATCAAAATAAATTCAGTGGCTGTTGACATTTCAATTATAATAATTACAGGGTACTTTCTAAGGATATGATTCCAAGAGAAATAAAATGTTTTCATTAATTTTTGTTTGTTTTCAATCTGATCACATAAAAAGGGAAATGATTATTTTACCTTTAGATTAATTATTACTAAGTATATAACATGTGGAATTCAGCACTTAAATCTGAATTAGATATTTTCTTGCCTAAACATATTTGTATCTTGTCACATATGGCTTTGATTATTTAGTAAATATATTTTAACCTCAAATTAGTAACGTTTTTACATATAGTTAAGACATATTTCGCTAGATGTCACTGTTCTAGTTAAAAGTTTACGTGGTTAAGTTTGACAGTTGAAAATTTGACATTGACGTGAATAATGTTAAGCGGGAAATGAGAACACAGATTACAGAATTCAGAATAGTGAGTACTCGACCGGCGAACTGTAACTACGCTGGGGGTCTCTTCACCCGGCGGCTCGAAGTAATCATACGAAAATCGAGATGTGCCAAATTATAAATAGTACACAGTGAATTATTACGATAAGTCGTTTTAAAACACAATAATCATACAATTTGAACGATGGCTTCGAAAGTAAAATTTACAAGTGCCTTGTTTTTGTGCATTTTATACAGTGTTTGTAGTTTTAACTTGGAGCCAAGGATCCCTGTGATAAAGTTTGGTGAGGAAGGCTCTTACTTTGGATTTTCCGTGGCGGAACATCTTACGATAACGAATGAAAACGATAAAACGAGTTGGTAAGACAGATTTATTTTATTATTTAAGATCGTAATGAGAAGCTATGATGTCATAAATGCGAAGGTCGGCATACATGTGCCATGCCACATCGTATATATTTTGTCCGAGATTGGTTTTACTTATTGAGTAACATGTTATAATTTGATATCTTAGTATTTATCAGAAGTACGTTGCCCTTATCAAGAATGCAGACTATCGCTGTTTTCGCTGCATGTTTTCATTCGATCGTACTTTTATCGAGTTACTGTATTCACGCATTATAATATACTTACCTACTAGTCAAGTAAAATTTAAAATATTACTTAAAATTACGACAGCCAACCTAAATAAATTAACTTCCTTTATGATTTGCACAAAGCTGTCATTTTTTAAAATTAATAATTCAAATTTTTGATTGGTTGAAGAAATGCGCTCTACATTTCTGAAGAATAAACAACTGTGTAAGTCTACTTTTATTTGTGCCAAATGTTGTCCTGGATGACATATTTTGTATCTTATTTTCAAGAATAATGTCGCGGGCAATATCGACGATGTTACCAAATTATATATGAGTGGTACAAATTAGTCACGATTTTAGTTCTAGCCATTGCAGAGTCTAGACTTGGGTATAAGTGTTGTGTGCTTAAAGACAAATAGTCTTATCACAATTGGATGGTATCCAATCTCGTCCGAGAAGACAACCACCCACACTTATTCCATGTAATTTACGAAGATGCGATGTACTCGTTCCATTTTACTCTTATATCGTGAATAATATAATTGACTTTTCCAAGTTAAACAATATATTTTTACATTAAACACACTGTAAAAATATAAACGTCAGTCGTGGGTGATACAACTATAAAGTTCATTATTTAAAAATGTTAATTAACTATTAGATTTGATTTCTATGAATTAATGAAGGCTCATGGCGATGTCATAATTGAATATATTTATTTAATTGTTACACATGATTTATATACTTCATGTGGGATTTGGAGTTGTTTCACAAATACATTTGTCACATATGAGTTATGACACGGTCGCATGTGGATTTTTACACAGACTTTTTAACGTCTCCATTCGAAATTTAGTAACATATTGTAGTCACAATTTCACACTTTTATACGAAATTATAAATCGTTTGTAAATGTTAAAATAACATATCGCTTACGTTAATAATATTTTCGTAGCGTGTTTCTTTAATAACTATTCGTAAAGATGGGGATGTCCCCTAACGAGAATTTCAAACCAATTAAAATGTTCACACGTTCTCGGTAGGTAAATCAACTAAGCTCCTCTTCACTGGTTCAACTAATTGACTGAACAAATTTGTGGTGTGCGTACGCTACTGCTTTAAGCACGCAAACTATCTAGTAACTTTAATCAGTTTCTTAATATTCTTCGTACTTTACCCAGAAAAATGTAAGAGCGTGCTCCTATTTCACCATGCCTTCTTCTGATAGAGGACAAATCTTTATTTTTAATTTATTTTATTATTATTTATTACTTAAGATGTCATGTGGGACGTGGTGTAATGGTTACAGCTCCTGACAAACGTTGTGTAAAACAAAAAACTTGGCGATTAAAAAGAGTGGCGGAGAGTTTATTGCCTGTTCTTCTCTTCCGTTCTACACCCTTGATTTGAGAACTAGCAGTAAATGTAAAGTTAGAAGCATTTAATATATATTTCTTTTTTTACATTCATTTTGTTACCTATATGAATAAATGATTTTTGACTTTGACTTTTAGTTAATAAACGGCAAAAGCGAAGTTAACTTTTGATCTTCTCCGAGTTCGGCAAATGGACATTTAAAATCTTTTCGAATAATTAACAGCGGGAATCTCGTTAATGACTACTGTTTACCTGAGATACTGTACCGATTACAGACTCGTCACGTAGCTTAGTAATTTAATTGGAAGTCCATTTAATTTATTTTTATTTAAACGTGTGACTCTTACTTCATTATGTATTCAAGCTATTGAGTTGTAATTAAACCTTTATCTTATTCCATTCTTAGTTAACATATTGACAGGTTAACAGGTTTTAACAGATTTTAAGAAATTCTGGTACAAAAAAGCTCTCACTTTTAAAGCAGTTTCTTGTTTTAGCTCCTATTAATATACTGTCTGCGTAACTTGGACACATTACATATGTGTCCAAGGTACGGCATAATAATGTGTGCATTAATCAAATCTTTTCGAACTAGCTATAAACTACGTACTACGTACTCGGAAATATATGAAATATTTTCGAAAATATATGATTAATGCACACATTTACGCAGTTTATTATTAGGATTAGTTCGCTCTACATTAGTATTTTATTTTATATAAATAACTAGCTCACCCGGCAAACATATGTTTTGCCATGTATATTATTTTTAGGAAACATTTTTTAGTTAAATAAAACAAACTATCTACAATAATAAAAATAGGGGTTGATCGTAGAGGGTAGATGAAAATTAAAGGTTGTATGTATTTTTATATGCCTTATCATAAAAAAAAAACCAATTTTTTTTGTCTAAAACATAAAAATAAAATTATGGGGTGGACACCCCTTATCACTTAGGTTTGAAAGATACATATAGTAGCCGATTCACAGACTTACTGAATATGCATAAAAAAATTAATAAGCATCGGTCGAGCCGTTTCGGAGGAGTGTGGGAACGAACATTGTGACACGAGAATTTTATATATTTGATAATGCTTTACATATACGGTCTGATTGACGAAATTTACTAAAAGTCTTAGGCACTACATCTAAACAATTTCATACTATTTTAGTATTTGAATTTTAGTAGTAGTTAATAATAGTCAAAATTAACCTTGATGGTTCCGTTATAATAAATAGGAAACGCCCACCTTGTTCAGAATAATTTTCAGTTCTGACAGTTATCCGTCATAAATGTGCAGTGAATTATTACAATATATATTTAAAACCGTATTTTGATTCCAATGGGTTGTTCGTTTCATTGGGCTACTACGTAAATGTAATGTTATGTTCAGTTAAAGAATTTTGGCTAAATGTGGAAGCCTAAATACGTTGACCAAGAGTAAACTTATCCTGGTAAGATGAGAAAAAGTTATCATAACCCGTTGAATGTTTAAAGGGATTACTTTCAAATGGTTGAAGAGCAGCGAATCGCATGGAGGGCAGTCCGCCCACATGCCGTGTGGGTTCTGAACCAGTCCTGACCACAATAAACTATATCAACCGGTAACTCGACACTCGATATTTATGATAATTAACCTACGGTAGGAAATGAGCAAATCACTGGTATTCATTCGGTGTATTAACTTATTAGTTCCCTTTATCTCTATTACGACGATATATTCTTTTCTTTCGTATGAGATTTCGTATTTGTTTCGTCTAAGATTAACCTAATTATGTACTTCAATGTCAGATACGACAAGAAATTACATTCAGTCAGATTGCCAATATAATTGCGTTTATAATACTATAGTAAGTATATATATATATATTTAAGAGCAAATTGCTCCGACAATAGTTGCAAAGTGCAGAATGCACTCAATTTGCACACTCAATGAACGCACAACCAATAAATCAATCGATTGACGCACAATTATCATATGGAATCGTATATATACCCTAGCCTAGCCATTCTCACGTGCTATCAATTGAACATTGTGTTAATTTTACAATCCGTATACCCGGCATAATATGTTAGGAATAATAAGACCATACAAATGATAAGCTACACAGAAATATTGCTGTCTGGTTAATATAATATCGTGTTATCAGCGTAACCTAATTCGCATAACATCTGCCCCAATACCGATGGCTCCACATGAGCTAGGCTTGAACAGATCAAATTGACAAACTCGTTACCGCATGGAAGACACGCATTACTGTGACGAATACTTACTATAATATGCTAAAGATACAAATATCATGAATCGGGAAAGGGACCTAAAATTTATTTGTCGACAGAAACGTTTTATTGCTTTATTTTAAGTCCATCAAAAACAGCGTGAGGTTTTTAATTTAAAACTAAATAATATGCAACAAGAAGATTTAAAGTTTTGGTCCACCGCACTGGCGTTTAACAAGAGCCGTTCTGCATTTTTTGTGGCTTGTCTTTACTCGGTTGTGTTTTATTTCTTTTTGTTGTGGTTCAAGCCTCGTTCGGCCCGCAGCCTTCGTTGTGAACGCAAGGTCACTCGGGTTTATTCTCTCGACGTTGGGTAATTTTATTGGGTAGGTTATTTTTTAGATTACTTTGATAAGATTTTCGATAGCATATGAACGAAGAAGAATATATAAAGCAAAACCGTGTAACATTAATACGCGTGTTAGTTGGTATTAGACACGTCGCCCATGTTAATTTATCCTCTTATCACGGCCAGATAAATAGTGATAATCCTGGTGATATCATATTTGGCGACGCTGCTGCCCTCTGTTTGACTAAGGCTTGGGATGACGCACACGTCTACTTAAGTGACAGCAGGATGCTTTCACACTGAATTCAAACTCTTATCGTATTTATTTACTTGTTTGTTCCGCTTTTGCCTCAGGAATTAACAGAATAAACACAAGGGGAAGAATTTCATGTCCTACCAGCTATATTCATTTCCTAAGCTTTGTCAATGTTCGTATACGATTTACCTGTTATTATTATTAGACATATTTGTATGAATATTTTAGAGTTATATTCTTATAATGACGCCCTGGTAAATATGTGAAACATTTTATTACTGTTACTTCATTATGATGATATATTATACATTTTATACTTACATTTCGTTCGTATCACATTTATGACGAAAATAGTCGCTTAGTCCCATTTAAAAGCGATTCAGCGACTTAGCTGGCACGAGGTAATATTTTCTCTTAAATGAGCCGAGTTCCCAGAGCATTGTCGGCTCGCCATTTATGGACACCTTATACACAGGCTGTTTAAATATTTACGCGAGAATTTTTAAATTTTCACCAAATTTTATGTCTTAATTTTAATTTCATATCAAGATGAATGTTGACAGTTTTGCTACTTTTGATAATTGTGGTTTTAATGATTTCGTGCACTGACTAAGAGGCGTGATTTTAGATGCTTTCCCATTGACCTGTTTATAGTAATAACTTACTGAATTTAGTAGCGTCTATTATGATTCGCTTAGAAACAACATGCTACAATATATATTTTGATATAATTTACCACTTTAGCTTACATTTTCCAAGCTGAGGTAAAGAATTGTGAAATCGTTCCCCTGTTTATTGGCCAAGTCCGATATCAACGCATTCCCTCTAATTGGACGTCTTGCAGTTCTGCCCGGTAAGGTATGGCCCCGGCTGATTCCGACCACTTTCGCTACTCATTTTTATACGTTAATTAGTTAAGTTGCTCGCTTTGTCTGTGGCGGTGAGCGAAAATGTAGGATTGTATACATTTTTATAAATACTTCATCGTAAAATGTTAGTGTTGGTTTCCAAAAGCATAGCCGAGTTACTTTGAAAACATAATTAAACAATCATTAAATAGTAAATGGATATCAAGACTCAGTAACGTATGTTTCATTTAAACCGTGTTGCCTAATTAATCGACTCACGTATTTCGTAAACTATTTAGGACGATACAGTTAATAAGAACAGTTTCGACTTTCGAGTGAATCTATTCAAATGTATTGGTCACGTAGAGTATTGGCGCCGATGCTTTGTTGTAATTTTGATGAAACAACAAATTACGTGGAAAAATTAACAACTAAGTCGATCCATTATCATTGTCGTTCTTTAAGCAAGTATCACACAGCATTTTTATGCTCTCAGAGATTATGAAATATATGTGGTTAATAATAATAAATTCTTACTTACTACTTTATTATGAAAAAAGAAAATATTTTAGCACCCTGTTGTGCGCCCAGTTCCTACCGATTGATGGGCTATTGTACAGATCCCTTGTTATGGTAAGTACCTGGCCCAGGGCCACAAATTACCACTCGAGCTCTCATACTCTAACAAATTAGTCTTTTGATACTCGATGTAATGTTGAAAATATCGTGGATACTAAAGGTCGAAGGTGTTTTCCTAGCATTTATTCTATTTTATAAGCCTGGTAATAGCGGGTATCGCGGCTCATTCAAATTTCAACGTAAAAGGTGTCAGGATTCTAAGAAATGCTTACAATACCAACAAGGTGCATGCGCAGGTAAATTTTATTTTTGAGCTTCAATCGGCATCTCAAGCGTTTGTCCCCACTCCTCACTGTTTCTGTATTTGTATATGAAAACCGAGCCGAGTTGAATCTGTATAGAAAATTCTTTAAGTTCGTCAACTACTGCCTGCTTTAAATAAAATTGTATGTACAATACAATTTTATTAAGGTCAACCCAAACATTAATGACTCTTGTATCTTTACCAAGATGTAGAGGTCACAAACTTATCAAATCTTACATGTCATTGAGTTAATCAATAGTTCATGTCACGAAGTTATTTGTATCATATTAAAGTGTTTAATTTTTGTTATTTTATATGTTGTAAACGAATGCCGCAAAACGTATCTACTGGGTCAGCTAATACAATTGGACGACACGCTCTCAATTCATAAAATCAGTAAAATATTCACATCTGGCGCAACACTAAAGAAATATGTATTTAAAAATATACAACAAGTTAGGTTAGATTATCAGATATCAATGTCCGGCTAAGTATGTACAAGCGTTTATCTGATTTGTATGAGATATGAATTCGATCCAGAATTGTTACTTGTTTTAGTATTCTAATGATTTATATCGCAGCACTTGATACGTTATGTATATTTTTACCCATACATTTAATAGCTTTTTAGTAGGTATTTTATGTACTAAATCTTCTAAAAAACTAGAAAATTTTGGGAAAGAATCAGAATTGTTTCCACCTTTTACGTCATGTGCTAATGTTGATCACAACATGTATTCTTCCTTTAATTGATTTAAATTCTTTCTAATGTTGCTAAACGCACATTATGTAAAATTCATTTGTAAGAATTTGATAAATAAATATCGCCTCCATATTGAAGTACATATTACTGCATAGTTTATAGCGCACTTACTGACTACTTACATATGCTTTAAACAACACTTTCACTTCAATACATCTTTTGGCAACCTTCACCCTCCATTATATGCTTTATACCGGTGTGCATATATGCGAAATTACTATCATGCACTCACAGTTTTTATGTCAATCGAAGTACTACTAGTACGTAGGTCGCGGTCGCCTAGAAGCTCTTAAATCTTTACAAAGTACCAGAGAGTGAGTATTTGCGGACATCTGAGTAATCATGTTTCTACCGCAATGCTCGACCCATAGTACAAACATTAGTAAATACTCGTAAAGAAATATTTTGCGTTATATTTGAATATCGTCTACAATATTAATATACATTTGAACATTATATCTTCTAGATTGTATGTTGAATTCTCGTAACAAACATAAGTCATCAATATGATTAAGTACACGAAGAGGATTCAATTACGGTCCACAGAGATATCTTAATACGGAAGAAACGAGATACCAGATGCCGATAGAAGCAGTAGCCCAGGAGACGGTTACGGTGGCATTGTAACATGATCGAGTACAGTTATGGCGCTAACGGCTTATTCAAGGACAAGATAATCTTTTCATAGAAAATTCAGAACGTTTAGCAGATTTATCCCTGTTCTGCGTGGCTAAAAATTAGCTCGGCTAAGGCTGCTTTTGAATAGTACCATGCCGTACCAAATTTAAAGACCCATTTTGTCTTTCAATCTCAGATTGCGAGGTATTTAACCGAAACCGAATAACTTATCGGACGGTATAACTTTTATTTTATTGTCGGCCTTACAAAAGAGATTTAATACAAATCTCATTCTCCCAGCTGCTGTCATCAACCCATTGACTCAGAATTTCTGTCCGTTACTCGTTCCAGTGCAGAAATTACAAGTTTTCAACGTTTTTACCACATTTGAAACGTTATCTGTTTTACGTAACTGTGCTTCTAATAGCTCTATGTTTTCTTAGAACATGGAGGGTCTATAATTGATCGAATGTTACGGATTTAATAAAGTAATGTCAACCGGTTTAACGGTATCCTAGCTGTAACGAGCGATAGCTGTGTTTGATTCGTACTGACCTCCTTATGGCTTATCGTGTTCAGGAAGTTGGCTTCGGTGACAGAGATCCGACAAGCACGTACGAATAAATTCAAGGTTAAAGGTTTAAGGCTTTCATTATCCTATCTGCTGTGTTATTATATATTTAAACCATCGAAAACGAAAGTCTTAACGGGTAAACTCTAGTTAATGTGATGTTACATTGAAGATCTGCAATCAGTATTACAGGGTTGCCCTTGTTGTAGAAATAATTATTTGATTAATAATTGAAGTCTGAAATTACATTTACACATGTTGCATGAACACGACGATTTCTTTGAAATAATGATTCATTTGGCAAGTCCCAATTTAACCCACTGATTATTTAGAAGTAAATATCGAGTCATGACTGTAGTAGTGTGGTGGATGATCTCAGCGGCTTAAACATTTCGTTTATTAAAGAACTTGTTATAAATGATTAATCATCATCGGAATAGTTGTTTACTCGAATGTAAATATTGTTACTGAATATTAAATAAAGTAAATATAAATATTATAGGCCAAGTTTTATTAAATCAATCACGAATCCACTTAAAGATACCCACAAAATTTCATATAAATCGGTCAGGCCGTTTATGAGTTGTGTAAATAAAATCACACGCACAGAAGATGCGAACATTTCACACTATTCGTTTAATACATAATATAATAATATTTAGCAAAATACGCCGCGACCAGGAGATCAGCCCCTTCTGTTCTATATTTAGGTATCACGCTCGAGTGATCGTCCTAATCTCGAATTTGGTGGATGAATCAGCCAGTCCGTTGCCCCCGAGCAGGATATTTTATTTGCAGATCCATTTGCATAATACATTTCAATTAACTTGCACGTCAAGTTGGCGTAAACTTCATTTAAATAGCGACCTCACGACTGGACTGGACTCGGATTACACTTGCAAATTATTCTATAGCGTTACAGCTACAATTCATGTCTCGGCAACAAAAATTAAATCATAAATAGCATTAATTTTAATTGATAAAGACTAGTTATTGGGGCAGATGTAGCAATAAGAGCTGCGTCTTGGCACTAGCTGTGGAATTTGCGTGGGTGGCGAGACCCGGTTCAATACATACTTTCTTGTCACCAAACTTTACGTAACATTAACCTTTTGTTTATGCATACAATAGGAATAGGGCCTACTTTTGAAAAATGTAATTATTATTTTCCAATGAAAACCACTGTCACTGTCAAAACACATACTGTGGGACTGCTAACGACTACGAAGTAACTCGTACCGAGTGCCTTACATTCTCTCTCTGCCAAAATAATATAGGCCAAATACCTACCGATATAATAACGAGTAGTATTTGTGTAAAATATGTGCATTGTCGACAAGGATTCTAACACTTAAGTTTGAAATTGCTTTCTTGTCACGATATGTTACTTCTATACCATAACGGCCCACGTTGTATTAGGAAAAGCAAGACTCGGAATACGGCCATTTAGCTGTAACCTATAATTATGGCCCATAAATCGATGTTATCTGTTTCTGCAAATTATATTACGCATTTATAACTGTTTCTCGCTTCATTATTTCAATAATAATGCAAAACATCTCCTGCCGCTCTTATACTTTCACAAATTCGCTTCAGTGATACTTTCTGACCCTCCTGACAAAGAGTCACCATATAAATATAGTTTTCTTTAAGGCAATCGTAACGACAAATTACATTGCTTAAATTTTAGCTTACTCAAATGGTAGAGCGCATCCCATCTTTGCTTAAGATGTCATACTTTAATATCACAGTGTTTTTGAATTATATTATCTAGAATTGGTTCTCACGAAACAGTTTTAAAACCTCTACAGAATATAAAAAAATTAGGGCGATTGGATGTCGTTAAATTTCGCGACAGCAATTTATAATTTTAACACGACCAGATAAGGAAATAACCGCATACTGGCGGATGTATCTGGATTTCATATAACCCGTTACCGAATTCTTCGAGGCAGTGAGTGGTAGGATTGAAGAAGCTTTCCATGCAATATTCGATAATTAATCATATCCTTTTAAGGAGTACAAAATAAAAATCTCAGGCTTGTAATAAGCTGCACGATTTATCGTTGAAAGATGTTCGCATGTATTGCTAATAAATCTTTCTTAATAACCCAGCCCAAATGTGACGGAAACATACGCTAAAGTGAGAAGTGTAATGTCTGCCAGCTTTTTGCTGACTTAATGGCGAAATCAATTAGGTTTTTCTTAAATTAAGAGATGTGAGATTGTTGATTCTATAAGAATATTGCACCGTTGAGCTAGGGCAGAGAACCTGGACATGTAAGCTCTACTTTTCTATCCTGTTTTGTAAATTTAATTAAATGAATGAGAGATGGCTTAGTCACATAAGAAAAGCAAAAACCTAAACCAAAACAGAATAATTTAAATTTTTTCATCTCTCTTATTAAAAAAGTATATTTTTACAAATAGTTATTATTATTTAGGTCATAGGAATATAATTAAACTAATAAAACTAAAATTGTGTATTTATTACGTACACAGCATTTCGTAAATGCTTCATCGGCTCACAATGATTTACTACATAATATTATACTCGTACAGGTAATACTTGACACAAATATTGTTGTAGGTAAAATGAAAGACAGCAGATAAAATGCAATAAGTAACAAAAAGTGAACGTAGCTAAGATTCAAACAAACATGACATGACAACAAAACATCACTTGCTCGTTATCAGAAATCTGCGATATTTTAAGTTAAAATCAAAAAGAAGGACCTCCACAAAAATGTCAAAGGTTACGTAATACTTGTACTAGTTGGCATAAATATCGGTGTTCGGTGCAATAAGTTCATAGCAGTCGTAAAATGCCTGAATACCTTTAGTCAATTAAAAAATAAATTCACATCTCGGAAAGAGAAAAAGAAATCTCAATCCTTTTATGGGAAACATAACGAGATGAATTCCCGTTCAAAGGAGCCTGTTTTATTGTTTTTTCCTCCTGTCTGTGAGCCCGTCACAAATGAAGTTAACAATGAGTATAATTATGCACACGATAATCATATCTAAACTAATGAAATACAGGTGATTGTCGGTTAAACCGTTTCCTATATTGTAATTAGGCCCAGCTGCGTACAATATTTGTGATCTGTGTACAGGCTTAACATAATTTTGTTGTCTCTAACTCACGCGCTTCTAATTTATGAGTATTTCTAAGATCGAACAAGGGTCGTATTTTGTTCTACAATAGTGTGTTTATAGTTACTGGTCTATCGGCAGAGAAATAATGTTATTACTACGGAGACTCTTTGATTGCCAAACTTAATCTACTTAAGTTGTATTTGAACTGTTTCACATGTCCAAAATCAAATTTATAAACCTAGAATATTTCACATTAGCTAGATTAAGTATTTCATTCAATGTACCCATACAACATAGTACTCATTACGGACAAAATATACAATAAGTCCCCAAATTTAATTCCCCTAATGTCAAACTAGTGACAAGCGTCAATTGAAACACAATAGTTTTCAGGGTGGTCACATCACATAAATTACCCTCTGACGTCTAGTGCACCAATATCTTTAATTACAAACTTTTCACCCTAGAGCCAACATCTAACGAGGGGACTTCCGACTTAATTTTGTATGGACTATAAATATTTTATTGTAAACTTTATGCTTCCTTTGTTACAGGTAAGTGAGCTAAGCGCGTGATATCGTGAATACCAAATCCACTTAAGTATGTTGCGCACATTAATATGATATACTACATTCCTCTTCGGCGTAGGAGAGAAGGCTAACAAAAAGCATGTTCCTACGTTTTGGAACAAGAGATCGTTGTGTTTCCATTGAATTGACGAACACAGTGGGCTTTTGTTTTGATCCGCAAAGCCACCTGGGTCTTGTAAAGCTTGACACGATTCAATAGGGAAATATCAAGAGGGCCATTAAATCATAATTTAAAACAATACTGTTAATTAACGCCACAGTAAATCATGTAACTGTTAGTGGCAGGGTCAAATTTCTTAAGGAGGCATGACCAATGAAAGTTCTTTGTGTATGTCGATCAATCAATGAAATATTACTGACACGTAATATAATATTTGGAGTTACTCAGGTCCTTCCTAACACAAAAGGATTTGCGCACATTCCATATCAAAGGAGCTTACAAAATGGCCCTCGATTTTTCTTTGTTCGATCATGTTCTTTCTTGAACTGTATTGAAATCGGATTATGTATGCTGAATTTTCGTATACGTTCATTTATCGTTTCACAAAAGACGTTTAATACTCATTCTATTTGTTGTTAGAAAGCGTGAAATGCGTAAAGGGGCTTTTATGGCTTGTGGTAAATACGAAATGCGGCAGAATAATTTCATTGGTAAATTATATCTCTACTCCACTTTTAAAATGTTCATTAGGAGGATCAATAGCACACCAAAGCCCCATCAATTCCCACATATGTGGAAAATTCTGGGAAACGATATATGTATGTAATTAGTTTTCTGCCAGGATTTCTAAGTATCAAGTTCCGATACAAATAAAATAGCCGGTCCGAAATTGTCGATCATATTTGTCCCAGTTTCTGGTACGTTAAACATGTATGAGCGTTCGTTAGGACGCGTGCCTCGCCGTGCGCCCAGCTAAAAGCTATTCATTTTCGTTTATCTAGCGGCACACTTAAAGGGACTGGATGTTTACGCTTGTCTTTAATTAAGTGAATCATTTCAAGAATTTTATTTTCATAAGCACTTTTATTTTCTTTGGGTCCAGTTAATGGGATTTAAATGACGTCATTTATTTAACTTTATCTAGTATTGATTTAACTATTTTAGAGAATCTTATAGAATCAATTTTATAGAATCGTCCCTTCCGTCTATGAAGTAATGTATTAGATCGCGTTCTTTCGATTTTTGTTTTGACATACGCAAATAAGTCTTCGTTTGTTTAGGATAGCTGAGTGTTAATCGTTTATTTCCCAAGATATTAGATGAAATCGTTAGCTAATACTGAATGTAGGTGAATGAAGTCCATAATTTCAATGTTAATGAACGATATACTACAAATTTTTGTATGATAAGGTTTTTCTTGTTGTTATTTCGTCTGATCATGAGAGACCAGTGCCCATTATCTACGTCTGCTCGTCACTTGAAAAATCTCCAATCAATCAGAGTCGTGACATGCTTGATTTCGCTAAGACATACCATAGACATTCCGAAATGAGCTTTCTTTTGTTTGTATCTTTTATATTATTTTAACAGAAATATAGCTGGTTTACAAATTGGCATATGAATCACCTAGATAGAACATTGTTAGTTCATGTTAAACTACGAATAGCCTAGTAAGTTCGGCGTCTGAGGCACGTTCCTCAAATCAATTTTATATCGACGTGTCACAGAACGCAGCAGATGTTAGTTTCTGCTTATTATCCGCTATTACATTGTATTAACAGGTTTCTTATCCAATGCAATTTACTTAGTATATCGCGATAGCGCAAAGGCTTTTAAAGAGAATTATGAAAGAAAAATGATGCAAAATATCTAATGCCTTTGTGTTACAAAAAGACACTTACTCATATAATTATTTGAAAAACAGCATACACTTATTTAATATTGAATGCTACGTATAGTAAAAAGGCCGTGCCAAGTATCTGCAGAGTAAATCTTAAGAAATCTTTGCAAAGACGACTAAGAAACTGAACGCTTACTATAACTCATAGCGAAGGTCTGTTGCGAATAAAACATGACAAGTGATTCACCTAACGTCGTGTTATCTTGTGTTAGTATAAACCGATCGATAAATGATTTATTACCTGCTATTTTGCTATCTAGGTGTTACAATGAGTGCTCGACACGTTGACGCGTTACTTTTATCGAATGCTTTATAATTAATAAACCAATGCTCAAAATTAATTTAACCAGAAATTCCAGACATTATTATTATTATCTCCAGGCCCAGCTAAACGCCTAAAAACAATGGATTCATAAAAAGAGTTTTAATCAATGAGTTGGAAATTTGAATACAAGGGCTAGGGCGTGAATACTCCTAATTGTGCCGCTTCAATTTAGAATTATTATTTAAATTGAGTTGTATTTTGAGGATGTGTTATGATTGTTTTGAAACAAAAGGAACTATATATACTATATATGTATAAATAATCCTGTAAAACCTATTTATTTTACACTACTAACAGAAGGTTTTGTAAGTATTTTTTCGAATTAATTACATTTATATAAATTAGAATTACCAAAGGGAACGTAGGATATCAATCCCAATAAGGAGGTACAATGATAGCGGAAATCAACCCCTGATGGGATTTACGAGCTTCGGCTACTTCCTGCTCGATATTTAGGAGCGGCAGTAAACCTACAATCAAATGCTGCTGATAAAGTTGACCTATATAGTCACTATCGATAACTGCAATAATATGTTTTTGGAAATATCAAGCGAATATATATGCAACAAGTATATATAGTAGTAAATTGTACAATGGACCAGTAAAATTCAAGTTTTAACTTACAACTGAGACAATTCAACAGATAACAAAATAATCGAATACGGAACGATTACTTCCGTTGAGCCATCCATCTGATTGAAATTCGCAATCCTTATTTATTTTAATTCAGTAGTCTCGTATAGAGCGTACTCCGTCGTTTGACTTATTGAGTAAATAAACGGTATGAGTAATTAGGAGCATAGTTTATTACATAGCGGTTGGTATTAATAGCGAAGTTAGAATTGGGGTCAAATAGCAATTATCTCTCGTGCTAATGTCACCATCGACGGATACAAGTGTCGGCAACAGGTTCATGGTATATGTCAGGGCTTAAGCTATTTAGTGTGGGTACGTCGAATACACAAAGAGACATAAATCCTATTTTAAATCACTCTTACGTAAACGTTTAAGGAAACGTAAAACGTAGCGTTACGTTTAACGTTTTTACGTTTTCCAATTGGTAAACTATAATGTCTAAGTTATAAATCTCGCTTCTATGCACAATATAATGAGCAAAATGGAGATAATACAGAAAGAAAGGGCTTGACATCGCTTATTCCTTTAGAGCCTTTGTTAAGTGCTCTCTAGTCGGCGGAAAGGGCCCTTAAGCTTCAAGAGTAGTTGAGCTGGTACCTGTTCTATTATTAAGCCCGTAAACAAGTTATTGAATACAGTGTGTCGAGTATGCTGTATGCATAGTATGCAGCTATATGATCAATCGTTTGGCATGCATTTTGGTCAACACCTCTTTTGAAGTAAATTTTATTTTATTTCCAGCTAGTTCTGGAATGAAAAGTGCTCGGCACACAGGCTTTTTACAAGGCATATTCAATATTTTTTATTGATGAACGTATGCAAAATGAAATTCCGAGTACCTACTTGAAAATGGTTGCTGTAATAAATCATAGAATATGACATAGAGTATAGGGGAAATTGCGTGACAGCCTCGACCGAGTCTTTCCAGTCGCGCCTTACCATTACATGCCATTAAGGTTCTTTTAACGTTAACGTTCGTCTGTTAACGTTCTTTTAAAACAAAACACGTTATTTGCATTATCTCTTATTCAATTGAAATGCCTCTGAGAAATGGAAGAAAAAAGTTTAATCAAGCCCAGCCACTTTGTACGTCATAGATTCATATAATGTCCAAAGTAACAGGATACAGCTGTCAGCGGTTGGAGAAGTCATGAAATAAACATTTTAATACTTTGTGGTTTTATGCCGAGAGAGATGAGTTATTAGTTATTACCTTTTCTAATATCTTGTTTATACGGGTTTATTATACTCAGTTGGTGTCGCATTTGTTCGTGTCAGTTTCTATGTTATAAAATGGTATAAGTAGCTCTTTACTAAAAGCGGTACTTTCCTTTTGAATATGACTAAATATAGTATCGAATATGTATGATTTATTAAAAAAAACCTCTTGATATACTTACCTAAATAATGCCCGCTCTACGCCCTTGAATTGCGAGCTGGTAGTAAATGTAAATTTACAATTACTAATTTTTTGACGTTCATTTGACGTGTACTTGTTTACCTATATGAACAAAGATATTTTGAGTTTAATACCCTCATATACATGTTACGTACGAATGAAGCCGCTACTTACAGCTCGTATTATAGGAATACCATCCGATAATGATCGCACAAGCAATGCTTACCCATTTATTTCACTTAGCAAACTATTGTCTTGCCCCCACAATGGTTTGTAATTAAATCAAGTTGGGCAATGACTTACTTTCTAAAGCACACCTACTCAAAAAGAAATATGGGCTGTGGCACTTTTACGAAGCCTTCTTACTTCGTAATGTCATAATTGTACGTTATAAAGTTTAATTTGTCCTTAAACATTAAAATACAATGTTCTTAGTGCACCGCAATGATGCGTGATCCTATTTACAAATAGGTGATTGACGTGGCCACGTTAACAGGTTATCGAGTTTGAAAGGGTTCATGTTGTATGAAATTATTGGGTTCATAAGCTAGTAATTACTGGGGTCAGTGAGCCGCGAAATGGATTGAGCGTTTGTTAGCGTCGACGCGTGCGCATATTTACCTATACGCAATGAAGGTATTATTTAAATGGAATTCGTTTCGTTGTATGATGCAAATATCAACTATGGAAGGATTTTAGGAATTCTCATTAGAGAAGTGGTGAACCGGAACTTAACGGAATCAATAGTTAATGGAACTTTTACTAACACTTCAATATTTTATTACACTTTAGGATTCAATGTATAATTAAATTATTTATTTATTTATTAGTAATCTTACAGCTAACATTCGATAACACATTGATAAAGAAACAGAAAACTCAAGGACATTAATAGACAGAAATAAAAAGGAAAGTGAAATTAAATCATAAACAATTGCCAATTTAATAACTAATATTATAAAGAAAAATCTAAATTGTTACTCCTCAACAATATCTTAAAAATATTCTTTTTGATCATTTGTCTTCTGCCTCGTAATTAGCTACTACCTATATATTAATTGTGACTCAATTAACCTTTTGATTAGCTTTTACATTTTTGTTTATACATATTTTTATTTTTTCTTCAGACTTTACTTTATTTTATTTTAGTTATAGTTTTGAGTTTTTTATGCTAAATATCATGTAACTATAACTAAATGCACTTCTTGTACTTTACCCTCTGTAGGTGTTTCTTTTTTTATTGTTCCATATTAGGGTTACCTTGAAGAAATCGCTTGTTAGCGATAAGGCCGCCCGTTACCTATTAACTTTGTAACCTGCTTTTTTATATGTATGTTTTTGTATAAGGTAACGAAGTGTAAATAAATGTCAAGGTCCTTCCACTTCTTCAAATATTTCCTCTCATCCTCTTTGGAAAGGTGGAAAATATCAACATCTTCATAATTAGTGATATTAGAGATAAAACCCGAAACGTTGTCTTATTACGCAAATATTTCGTGCTTGTACGAGGCACGTGGAACAAGTGCAAATATTTTGTCGCGAACGCAATTCTTAGGGAAATTAACGACAGCAAATAGGCAAACTTATATCAATCCGCCCAGTAAGAATAGCGACTTATAAAAAAACAATTATCCCCAATCGCACTGGATATGAAAGTACCGGTTTTTATACTGATAATGTTTTTTTTTTATTTTGTTTATATCTATATTTCACCTTTAATTATAAATGTCTATGAATGTTATTAATCGCACAAAACATCTGATTGTGTTCTTTGAATAGTAAAACATACGTTATCTGTTTTGTATTCACGTAACAACGGTTTTCCAGTGAAAAACGAATACAATCTACAACTTAACACGTAGTATGACGTTTTAATATGTGCAGCTATTAATAGCTTTAAATAACAAGTTCAACACTTGGTTTACCAATTATTGATAATGGTCAAATGAAATAACTTTCGTTTTATCTCGAATATAAATAAAACCAGAAAAAGTTATGCAGATTTTTTATCTCTTTCGCTAAAACGACTAAAGAAACTTTAAACACGCAAATTAGATTAGATTTGCACAAATAAAAACAGGAAAAATGCGTATAATTTAGATAAATGTTTTTAGAGAGCGTCGAATTATAAGTAACCTTGAATTGAAGGCGATAGCACTCATTTTAGAAGTTTCGCTGCTTTGTTTTGAATGCCAATACGACCGTTTCTTTTATGAGGTAAAAGGGGTCGTTGTCCTTATGACGTCATTGTCTCAGTTTGTTGAGCGCTGCATCTTTAGTTGTTTCAGGTGAAACCTTTATCTACTTATTGTGTATTCGTGCCAACAGACTCGAGATCGTAATGGACTTAGTACGATGTAATGAGTTTAAAAAACAACTATCAACTGCATTTGCCTTCAATCGAAGATCTCTATACTAAAATCAAGTAAAAGCGTCAAGGACAAGCCGACTCACGTTATATTAGTCGCCTCGTGCATACATTGTTATATTCTCGTTTAATATAAACAAATAATTTCCCCTAATAGTAAAGGGCCGGTAACTCAACACCGGGTGCCCATATAACATGTCTTTCATCCCGCCTGCCTTATTACCGCCGTTCGAGTGTTACATTAAAAAAAGCATTAAGACGATGAGATTGTGGGTTCTTTGCTACTGAAATATAATCCTCATATAATTTCAGATTTGTTAAACTTATTTATTTGCGTCAATAGGGTTTTCGTCATCTGCGGCTTAGAACGTTAGCTTTGTCATTTGTCACTGGTGCTACAAAAAAAAGAGTGTGTAGTGTATTCATTTATTTAATTTTACGACTATCTATCGGATACTTTCAGTAGTATTTTGTGTCATAATGTGTGTATGTTCCTTCCCCTACCTAACCCGTTAATATATTCTTGAAATATTCGTAAAACAGTGCAAGCTATGCCATGTACACAAATAGGTGTAAAATGTACGTACATACCATATTTTATAGCTCGACTCGCCGGTTAGTGCATTAACAACTTGCATTCCAAGCTGACTTACAGAGATCTACATAAATATAGAGCATTATATGAACGCACTGCGGTTGATCCCAGATCATATCGGCCTTTGGTCACGACGTCACAGGCCCGTCGAAGCCCCTAATTTTCGTGTTTCATAAAACACAATTACTGTTTACACACGATTCGATCTATCATTACATTTAAATCAATTACAATGATTATGATTGGGATGCGTGGGCGCAGGGAATGGAGCATAATTAATGGTTTTACGATAAGTGAAACACTTTAGATTAGTAAGGGCTCGTTATATCAATAGATGGGATTAAAATGGTCATTCATTTATCAAGACAAGAAATATGAGTAATAATTTACAGTAGGTACCTGGTACATATACATAGAAAGGAAACTATCTTCAATAGCTTTCTTTAGAACATGAATGCTATTTTAATGGTAGAAGCCTAATGAACAATTAATTAATAAGTGCTAATTAAGTTGAACTAGTTGTTGCACTCTAAACAAGTGTTACAATTACTGACAGACTTTTCATTAAATGTTATTTGGACCTTTTTCATAGTTTTATTGCGTTGGAATTAGAATGATTTACTGATATTTTGCTATTGCTAATTGTAATGTGCAAAAATTTATATTGCAACTTCGAATTTATCATAGAACTCAGAATGTGGGTTCTGCTCTTTTTACTTTATTTACGAGAAATGTCTGTTTAAGAATTTTTAAGAAATGATTTCCGTTGTGTAAATAGCAAGATAAAATGTTAAGAAGAAGCAATAAACGTAGCAAATAAGCCGGCATAATCTTAATGATGCCTTATTATTTCTGCGACGCCAACTGTTATAAAAAAAGAAAATTTTGAATTGTCCTGACATGGACGGAATATAAAAAATACACAATCTTTATTTTCAATAAACCTAAAGAAATCTATTAAAGGTACGATATCTCAAGTGGTGTTGTGGTTACGGCTAGATAGGGATGAAAGTGCTTCCGTTTGAGATCTGGCTTCAAAACTGGTTCCGATTACAGTTAAACCAATAATAGCTTTTGAAGTAGCTCAAGTACAATTTTTATATTCAAATTTATGACTACGTAAGCCAGATCAAGGAATTTATATTTACAACGCATATCTATGTATGTTGACCTATAATAGATAAGGTAGTGTGCAATTGAATTATCCATAACTATCACTTTAGTCAACAGGCTTTATTTCTATCGTTAAGATGAGATCAGATTGTTCCGCCACCCACTTCGAAGCTAAAGTTCGAATAAACAAAACTATTGTATGCTGTTGTGATTACTGAACATCCGTGTACTATTCATATCCGTGTTTCGGATTTACTCATTAAGCTTCACTAAAAGCTTTTCGAATTGAAACAGCTGCCGGTGTTTTCATTTCTATATTCGATTTAATATCTAAATATGTCGCGGAAACATTTTTCTAAACGAAATAAAGCATCAAATGCATGTATAATTTGGTCAAATATAAGTGTAATGTTCTTACTTATGAAACTCCCATTCTCCGTCCAAATGATCAACATATTCTGCAATGCTCTGTTGTGTCGTTTGTATACAAGTGGCGTTTATTGTAGCATGTGCTTCGTAGCGTACGTCACGAACTTCTTGAGAATTCAAATAGGAATGCATCACACAGTTGTACCCCACAAGCGGCGGCTTCCTTTTTTGTGACTCATGTCTAATAATGAGAATAATTGCCTCTTTTCTCACATCGTGATTCATTGTCGAAATTAAACTCAAAATATTTATATGCTGGTTATTCCGTGTGAGTCGATGTGATCCCTCGCGATACATGCAACGCTGCGAACATATTAAGAAATGTTTGTATAAGACGTAACTCACGGAAGTGGCATAAATTTGAAATTGCTAAAAATTAGGGCACCATGTGCATTAGGTATTTGTGTCATACGCAACAAAGCGGCAGTTTTAATGCTATAAAAGACGAATTGATAAACATCTGTAAAACAGATGCCGTAAAGACGTTCTACGTCCGTGTTTATCACCGGCGCACGCGCATGGGTCACAGGTCGTCGTGTTGTCACTGTACCGTTTTACTAAAAGGCAAATCGATTTACAATTCAAATTTGTACTGTTTACCCGTTTTAATAATTAATTTACTTATATATTTTCCTGTTAACTGCTTTATCTGTGAGGAATTGGAGTAAAAACAAATTTGACAATACACAAAAGTAGTGAACTAATGATAGGGTATTTTAGCACGAAGTAAAGAAAGGTCGAATATATAAATCCACCGGGGAATTTTTATTGCTTAGCATTTCGGCAAAATGATTAATAAATCACTGCAAAGGTTCCGCGAAGTCAAATTTCTTCTGCAAATGGTAGTTCAATTGTATGCAAATATAAATTATGATTATTATATTAGCGACACGTTGATGGGTCTGTTTGAATATTATTTTGGCGAGGATGATGATTTCATTCGCCGATAAAGGTGTTCATTTTGTTAATGACACTGACAATGACGAGTCGTGATGTCACACCCATAAAGTGTGAATAGTTTGTCTCTCAGTTTAAAGTAATCCTCGACATTCTCACTTAAAACGACGTCGACTATAAGTTGAAACATCTCAATCAATAAAAGTGCTGTAAAATCACGAAAATCTATTAAGTTGGTTGATTAGTTAGGAAACGCGTTCGCCCACGTTCCGTCAAACCTAGTTATCGAAAAATAGAAAGTTAAAGGGCCCGCTTTCCCTTTATCTGGGTTAACGTAATCTGCCGATTCTTTTTATTAGGCTACCAAGGGATCATCTGTTCGCATCGTTTCTAACTCGCTCTAAATATATGCATTGAGGTCGAGCGTCAGTTACACCATTTTATGTATCAATTCAATTCAATTAATGATTAGCAACAAATCATAGTTGTGTACTTTTTCAAATAATCTTCAAAGTTTAGAGGAAGGCAGTTAACTTAAGATACTTTAATGAAAGAATGTTTGTTGTTATGTTAAAACGTAATAGTTGTATCAAGTTAACAAACTTGCCTATCTATTGAAAGTTCATTTCATTAAAAATTACATCAAACAATTCGTAGATTAAAAAAAAAGATAAAATAAATTGCGCTAATTAGCTTAGTTGAAGTCTTAATTAGCAGGGCCGATGTATAAGACTATTAAAGCTCAAAGCTCACGCGCAATGTCTACTGAATAAATGCGCAATAAATTGTATCCAATTAGCAACCGACGGCGTTATCTCGCGACAAAGAGAACCGCGGCTGGCCACTGGCGTCAACTAACAAGAAGAGAAGGAAGGTCATGAATTAAAAACGCATATTACAACGTATGGGACTTTCGCGGAATTTTTTGATACTTATGTTATGATATTATTATGCTTTTCGAGTAATAAATAAATAAGTTATGGATTTTTTATTTTGTAATTAGAGATGAGAGTAGAAGTAACATTTAGGTACATAGATACTTTAATGTTAAATAAAAAGTTCACGTTTTAAATAAGTAACACGTAGTCCTAGATGAAGGAGTATTAGTCCACTTAAGATATGATTTCTGAGACAGATATTCATGAACACATATATTGTTCGTGTTGTAACTATTCATTGAAAAGAAAATCATGAATTTTTATTACCTAACCTTTGTGGAGGTATAATGACGGTATTTACGATTACCGAGTGAACCCCAACACGGGTTAGACAATGGGGAACACGATACTCGACCCATCTACTTAATTTCGAAGTAGACACCTTTGTCATGTGTTTTTGTTCGCGGTCATTTCCATAAATTATAGAGGATGGCATCGCTGTACACCGTACCTACCTGCTATTGTTATGGTAAGTGAGGTACGTGAGGACTACACCTTAAAACGGATTCGGCGCCGAAATGTACTTTTATGAAGCGTTTGCTTAAACCCTGATATAAATATATCCAGCCTCCGGAACTGAAATTTCTATGACCGTGCAGGCATTGTCAGTAGAAATCCGCTTTAGGTCCCAATTAGCGAAACCCGTCTAAGGGCTGCTCATACATTGACAGAACCATTGTTCAGTCAAGACTGCAACCAATCAGTTTAAATTATTTCCCTCAGTATGGAGAGAACGTACAAGTAGGGTTCGCTAATATAGAATATCTAGTAGTTTATCACTGATACGAAATCACATACTAATATTTTATTGCGTTTGGTGAAAATCGTATGTCAGAATATTTGATTTCATTAAGGAGTCTAGAGACTTATAGATATGTAAATAGCACGTCATTACATCTGGTCTGAGTGAGTGATCTCTCGTATTGTCATATTAGGTTGTTGACTTGACCCGTTGATCTAATTCACACGTGGTCGCTTGGCCATCGGGCTATTCAATTGCAATCATACAATATCATTTGTTCAATTGATCTTTCCGGAACAAAGCTGCAAGGTCACTATTTCACGTTACCTGCTCACAAACTATTGTTTATACTTATTATATAGGATCACTTATTAACGTGCACTTAATAAAGAGAAAAGGGTAGTTATTCAAATAAAATCTTTAATTTCATATGATAATGCTCATTTAACTTTATTTTATTATTATATGCTACATTATCTTCGTAAAGTGAGAATAATTAATGGTGAATAATAATGATTAATAACTATTGTATGAATGATTCGCTGACCCGGATCCTGGGGTTAACTCGAGACTTGCGATTCTAAAATTAAATTTGACGTAAAGGGATCTGAAATGGATGACGTTATGCATGTATTTTTGTCCTCGCTTCGTGGTGGGTCATTTCGCTTTGTAATCAAGCACTATGAAATTTACAAGTAAAGTCCTATCCGACTACTTCATTATCTAGTTGTGTAATAAATAAAGAGTTATATCGTCAAAATCCATTTACTGAAGTTTACGGAACATACGGGAGTTACGTTACTGAATTTCATTTTAAAGTATACAAAAACTTACTTCGTTATAAATAAATCTTTTCGAAAATGTAACCGTACAAGTAATAATGGAAGTAAAATTGCTACAATAAACAGTTGTATTGACACCTACTGATGGCCGGCGGCTTGCGTGAGAAAGGCTTGCCTTACGTAAATACTGGACCGAGTACCACATACCGCAACTTCAAACTCTAAACAGGATGATATTACTTACAACTGCTACGATAAACATCTTAAATTAATTACACCCTCTCACATTTACATGTTAAACCTTTGACTGCGATTTTCTGGCATTATGTCTAGGTGTTACTTATACTATACGAACGTTTCAAAATGTTGAATACATACTTTATTTATTTGTATATGTCGAAAAATTCAATGAGAGAGAAAAATGAGATTATAATCTCAATTATTCAATTACAATGAGTAGTGTTATTATATAAAAGTTAAACTTATTCTGCTTTCGTGCCTTCGGTCTCACTGCACGAAGATGATATTGATTTACATTTGTTGAGAAGTTAACAGGAACTGAAAATGTCTGCCCTCACTTGCATACTTGCAGAATCTGTCGCCCACACACGGGTCGATATCTGACTAATGCATCCGACCATTATTTACTCGCTCAGAACGGGTTTGCGATTATCTTGGACCACGGTCTCGGTGCTCGTTAGGTGTTTTATAGCGCCATTTATACTCTCCTAAATTTACAATCAATAGTACGTGCATTTGTTGGATTTTTATTTATTTATGATTGTGTTCAATATCTAGTTTATATTGTACAATACGATATTATTAAAATACATTTCTCCCTAATTGCTCATCATACTTGAAATTTTAAGGCATTATCGTCAACGTTTGGCTAATGCTCAAACTAAGACGCAGAGCTAATTGATCGAAGTGCTTCTTAAAATACACTTTTCCTAAAGCAAGATTATAACATTAAGGTACTGTAATCTGTGAGTGCAACAAATATTTACAGAGCTTTTAAAGATCTTTATGTAGCGATAGATTAAGTAACAAGTAATGTTAAACAAGGCGTGTTAAGAAATTCTTGGTTTAACTTACTGCTTGTCTTTGAAAACGGTTTATTTTCTTACTTTTGCGTTTCATGTTAACGTTGAGATGCATTCAATTTGTGCTTCTAAGATCATTGTTTTACGTTATTCCCGAATTGCTCTCTCTGCCATTAATAATAGTTCGTTGAACGGTTTTTATGTATTTAAGGCTGGCGACTGTGAGGAATCAGACTCGTCCGTGCTTATTTTTATCAGACCGCTTAAATACATTTCGTATGCATTACGATTTTGGTTTTAAACTACGGAGGTAATATTTGTTTACTTTAATGATCGTGCATTTAAGTTAAAGCTAAAATGGAATGCGCAGTTTTATTTATAAAATAATAACTTAACAATAATTATACATATTAAGTATATTTAAGGAGCTTTCGTGAAAGCTATTTTTTATGATTATTTTATATAATTGGATCTCCATATTTGTGATTCTTAATGATCTTTACTTGTAAGTAAAAGTGAACAAATAAATTATATGGAAATATTCGAAAGTGGGGCACAATAACCCCATATCTTTTATTGTGGCCAAAGTACTTTTGGTTTTATACCTTTTTATTATCATTACTGCAAAGGAAATCATTAATGACTTGTACGTTATCTAAGTAAGTAAGGAATAATATCGATTTTTTTTATATTAACCCTAGAAGGGTATATAATAGTAGCTGGTGTTTCGGTCAAAATAGTTAGTATTGCAAAAATATAAACGTTAATCAGTGCAAGCTAAATGGGAGATTAATGTACATTTAGTTTGTATATTGTATAAATAGAAATATCCTGTATGTAAAGAAAGCGAGTTGTCTAATACCAATATGTTAGCGGGTGGCAGTGCAACATGGGCGAGTCACGAGCAGCAACTATCTCGCTAATGAGAGATCGCGCCAGATAACTTGGCCAGTGTGCTTCACTGTTATAGGATGCACGCGAAACTAACATGAAATCAATAGGAAAAGACTGTCCACTAATTTTAAAGCAAAAAACAAAAGTTTTTAGTTATTTGTAACATACTACAATCGGAATCGGAATAAAATAAATTAAATCTTCAAATTTCACATCGCCAGTTGAGGAGTAACAAAAAAAAGCTCCCTTGTATTGTGATTAGTTATTGTTGGATTTTTCTGTATGACAATGTTCTTAGGAAACGAAGTACCTACAAGTCACGACCAAGCATTTGCTTAAAGTAATTATGGGCAGAGTTAATTGAGAGGTTTCATGCCCAAGTTGTTTGTTGAACAGGGAAAGTCATGCTTTATGATTAGAAAGCCTTAGAATTTGACGCGTCATTGAATATAACCTACTTGTAATACGTTTCGTGTGCTTATGAACATACATATCTGAATAGCAACTATGTAAAACAATACAACAATTCTATTGGACCTGTCTGAAATATTAAATTAAAAGATAAATCGCCGAAATTTTACACATAAAATAAGGATAACGCGACCACACATAATATTATGTAAAAAGACTTCGACCATCATTTTCAGGATCCCGACTAACATGTTATAACTTATTAAAATTTAAAGGTTGAGAAAAAACACAAAAATCTCAATAATATTATAGTTAAAATAAATTCGAGATATTATTTTACTCTTCTGATATGATGACATAAGTCTACGATTGGGGATATAATATGACTATTGGAAATTCGAATCGATGCACCACACACGAAGGCCGATCCATTGGGCACTAAGGTATGCCAATTGAAAATTCTCTTCCCAAATTATAATGCAATACAAGTTTAATTAAATGTTTAAGGCTAACAGAGGCATCTTCATTACCGACTGGCTGTGCAGCATTTCAGCATTTAAAATTTAAATCTTAAAATTAATTAATTAAAATGCCGATTCTTCTTTACTTCTTGTGTAATGTTTTAGTAACATAAGTGTGAATCTACGTCTACGGCTCTAAATGTGTTGGAGAAATAAGTCGTAAAAACTGTTGCTTTAGAATATGCTGTTAATAATAACTCAATACATTTATTAAATGTAATTGTTCATAAATATTATGTATAAAGCAATTACAGTGGTACTTGTATTTCACTGTAAATATTATTGGTATAATTGAAGGTTGTAAATTACGTTCATTCATCTTGGAATATGGCTCGCGGGCAAAATTCTGGAAGCTGTCAGTTCGGTCCTTTAGTGGCTTCGGCAATAAAGTTTGGACAATGGAGTGTACCGCTGTTTGCGGTGGACCACCGACGGCGTTTGTTATTTGTCACTTTTTATTCAAAGCGTGCGAGTGGCTAGAACATATTTTTTAATAAGTGGCCAAACAGCTAACTCTGCCAGTTACCGGCGTAAGCTAATCATTTTGCTCTTATCATATGTATGTAGTTGTAGTTGTGTAATGTAGTTGCCATAATGAAGTAGATGCCAATCGTTAACAATGTAGGGGTTGAATGGCATTTTTATGGGAATTTATCGCTAAGTGAGGAACTAGGCGCAGCCAGGGAAACGTGATGCCACAGCAAGTAGGAGCGGTCTTTGACGTGAAACGATGTTTACCTTTCAATACTTAATAGAAAGATAGAGTTCCCTTTCGTTAGTTGTACTGTTATTTCTATATCCCTTTGCTTTATCGGGAATTGTAGGCGCTAAGTGTTTATGAGGGCTCACCATGTGGGCACGAAGCACGAATGCTATAATGAACCCTTTGTTTCTTTCGTTAATTGGATATGGGGGTTTGCCCGATGCTTCAATTTGCACTTTGGAAATTGACGTCAACGCGGCCCACGTCCACAAAAGCGATATCCGACATTTGTTTAATCTAAAATTTAGGCCGTTCGCTTTCTCGGGCGCTTTAAAATGTTTAGATAGGTGATGTCGCAACTTGTAACATCGATAAAACAATGAGGACTTAATTGTATCTCCGTGCTTTTCCCTATCCCGAAGGTTCAATGACCCCGTGTGGGTGTTATGCTATTTATTCACTACACGAAGATCAAGAACAATAGTGGAATGATAACGTTAATTCGGTCATATCTTTGTGTGCGATTCAGTGAGTATGTCTTTGGTATTACGAGTTCCAGGTGTAGGTATATATAGTTGTGGTAGTGTGGGATTTAGACAAATACTAGACAAGCTTTTTTCATTCACTAGTTTTCTCCATAACTCGTTTACTAAATTTCAACATAGAATACTAGAGAATTTTCATCTGGAATGTGTCTTTATTAAAGTTTGCTAGTCTACTTTTACTTAATCACTAGAATCCGTTTAACGGTACATATTATATAAATACGGTAATATAAATGCATGAATCTCGTGGATTGTGGACCAATGATAGGGTTCTCGGAGCATAACCAATGTTAAATTGAATGCGGGATGATGGAATGGGCAGAGTAATCGATTCGTCTGCGTCATGATGGATAGTGTTGTGTTACAAAACGAAACAATGAACGTTGACAATTGGACTTTCTCTTCTAAATCGTTTTGTTGGCGTTGTGATTACGGGAAACCATTAATTGACGATGACAGAGATTTTGCAGTACAAATTAATAATTAAATAAGCGATGTTCGTGCAATTATTCCAAGATGAAGTCGCGAACACCAGTTAGTATTACAAGATAAGTGAACGATCGACCCTAATACCAAATATGGGCTTCTTAATTTTAATTTATTTTGAATATATATTCTCAAGAAATCTCTTGTTATAGACCAGTGCAGATAGCCTTTAAAATAAATAAAAAGTGAAAAAAATTACAGTAGGATGAAACCCATTAGAAAAGCAGGGGAATATGATCAAAATGAAAGGAAAAATAAATTACGGTCGATCTGAGGTCGGGAAGGGGAAGAGGGGGGGAGTTTTAAGGGTAAAAACGGTTTATCTCGATTTCCGGCAAAACTACAAGTCCTATCGAAGAAAGTTAAATGGCAAAGTTGGAGGTAATAAAAAGATCTAAAACTTTTGTATCTACACATTTTTCACATAACCTCAAAATTTATGTGAAAATTTCAAAAAACCAAGTTTTTGGTTTTTTATTTTTATCTTTAACAAAAATTATTTTTTTTTAACGAAATTTGGTGAAAACTTACCTTTCTATGTCCCAAATACACTGTAATTTATTTGATTAAAAATATTTATTTGTTCACCTTATTTTGAATTAATATCGAAAAAACACCCTAATTTTCAATCGAAAATTCTGACGTCAAAATTTCAGCTTTTTTAAAAAAATTGGTGTGCTTTCAGTTTGTTGAAATCTCTACTTTCCTATGGTAAAAAAATATATATATACTACCATAGTAAATCTTCTCAGAAAACGCAAAAAATCGTATGCAGTAACGCCCAGACCTGTCATCCCCTTCCCTACTTCTCTATGAATCTTCTTTAAATTATAATCAGATGCCTATTTATTACTATTTTAAGATAATTTATATATACCTGAGTGACTTAAAAAAAAAATTAGCCTTTAGATGGGCAAAAATTTTCGTATTTCATAGAGAAGTAAGGAAGGGGATGACAGGTCTGGGCGTTACTGTATACGATTTTTTGCGTTTTCTGAGAAGATTTACTATGGTAATATATATATATATTTTTTACCATAGGAAAGTAGAGATTTCAACGAACTGAAAGCACACCAACTTTTTGAAAAAAGCTGAAAATAAATATTTTTAATCAAATAAATTACAGTGTATTTGGGACATAGAAAGGTAAGTTTTCACCAAATTTCGTTAAAAAAAAATAATTTTTGTTAAAGATAAAAATAAAAAACCAAAAACTTGGTTTTTTGAAATTTTCACATAAATTTTGAGGTTATGTGAAAAATGTGTGAATACAAAAGTTTTAGATCTTTTTATTACCTCCAACTTTGCCATTTAATTTTCTTCGATAGGACTTGTAGTTTTGCCGGAAATCGAGATAAACCGTTTTTTACCCTTAAAACTCCCCCCCTACCCCTTCCCGACCTCAGATCGACCGTAATTTATTTTTCCTTTCATTTTGATCATATTCCCCAGCTTTTCTAATGGGTTTCATCCTACTGTAATTTTTTTAGGTTTCAAAAATTATCGGCACTGGTCTATTAATGTAACGACGAACTAGGTAATAAGCCTACTTATTTATCACCTCGTAAACATCCATTTAAAGTGTAACCGAATCCTGTATAATTAATTACTAAATTGTAAATCAGCTTAATTGATACGTTTTAAGTTAATTAAATGCGAGTTATACGTAATCAGTTGCTTGTAAAGGTTAAAGACACTTTATGATGAAAAAAATTAAATAATATTTGATTTAGTAGGTATATCTCGATATATATATATATATATAATTCTCGTGTCACAATGTTCGTTCCCATACTCCTCCGAAACGGCTTGACCGATTCTTATGAAATTTTTTATGCATATTCAGTAAGCCTGAGTACCGGCTTCTTTTTTCAAACCCCTAAGTGATAAGGGGTGTCCACACCAAATTTTTTTTAAAGCAATTTTTTTTTTGTTTTTATATTTTTATTATACAGCATACAAAAATACATACACTCCTTATTTTTCACCCTTCTACGATCAACCCCTGTTTTTTTATTTGTTAATTAAAATCTTATGACTTGAACTTTGAGGTTTATATAGAGAAAAAAATCACTGAAAAAGCTAAAAAGTTTTCATTCCAGAAAACCGAACAGTCTCTGGGGTAGATAGCAAAATGTTTCATTTTGGTATGTACTAAAAGTAAAATCACATTGGCGGTGGCAGCTAGTATTTTTATAAAAATAAAAGATGTTGTAGCCTAAATGTTGGTAACTTTAAACCTCAGAAAAGCCTTTTAGGTCCGTATATATGTTAATCACATTGGTCACAAATACATTTAAAATCGTTTTATTCAATGTGCCTTCTACTGTTTCAGGCTCCTAGTTGGTGCACCTCTGGGCCAGAATCTCCAGCCGAACACGACAAAATCGGGTGCGTTGTGGAAATGTCGGCTGTCTACGGCACTGCGCGACTGTGAACAAATCGTCACGGATGGAAAAAGAAGTGAGTAGCGACTGGCCGTTAATTAGACAAAAAAATTACATCGAAATTATTCACAGTGTATAAAACCTTAATATCAACAACAACAGTGCTAGCAGACATTTTGTATGTCATACTCTCCAAAGTATAGTATATATCGTTACACCAAGAATGCCTTAGAGGTCACCTAACGTTTCTATAACCATGTTTTAACTTAGTGAATGAGTAGCCACAAAAATACTAGTAGATTGTATCTATTGTGTAATATACGCCTTAAAGCAATGTACATGACATCATTACCATCAGGTTATAGGTATTAGTTCACATTTAACTAGTGTAGTTTACGCTTACAAAGCCAGTAGATAACGTAGACACATTTAGTGAATCTAGTTCACACATTTTGTCACTATGTAGAATTAAATCTTATAGAGATTATAATTTCACATATCGTAAGCCTGTCTAATGTGAGTAACTGTAAGTTGTCGACATATTTTAACTAAATTGTTGTCTTTTGTCGGTGGTGCCCCAAACAGCGAAGTACGGCAAGATAAATACCAGTAAGTGAGCTGTGGTCTCAATCTCCATAAATCCTTGACTAATACCGACTAATCGCTGTTCCATATTACTAATCGTTAATTACCGCTCTGTTGACTTTAAGCGCATGTTAAACTAACTTTCTTCATTTAATTTGCACCTTTACTTGGGAGTTATTTCTTTAGAATATTGAAAATCCTAGAAATAACACCTAAATTGCATACGATGACTCAGCACTATAATAGCTTGCAACGCACCCACTCACTACGCTTGCTAGAGCACTTAATGTAATGAAAATTGTAGTTATTAATAATGTATTTATTCAAATATCCAAGTTAAGTAAGAAACTGCTTGGCTATAATGATTTAAACATCAGTAATTTTAGCAAATAGCTAGAAAAAAGTAAAACGCCAGCTCAAATCAAGACGCACAAAGAGTGTTTGTGGCCTAATTGCTAGGAGAGGTACATAATGACAAAATAACAACTACGGAGGTGATTGGTTTAATTAAGAATTTAACCCATAAATCAAAGGTCTTGGAATTAAACTGCACTGCAACCAATCGCAAAACCACTTTATTTCTGGTAGAAATCGTCTAACAAATCATAGAACCTCTAGGCCGATTAAACTAATAAGCGATAACCTTCGAATTAAACATTGGTGTTTTTGGTGAATTAACGAATCGGCCATTCGAGTATCGCTCAAAATTAACAGTAGATCTTGATTAATTAACCCGAGACCACACGATTTGCGTAGACCACGCCGTATCTCCATGAAATTCGTTACAGGTTCCGGTGTACACTTTACGTCTCGTGGAATGTCAAAAGTGCATGTTTAGTGTTTGCTGAAGAGAAATGTTAGTTGATCACATTCGCACGTTATCTGTGCAACTTGACACAACACTTATTTTGCAAAGGTTTTGTTTTTGCCACGATGTCTATAGACATTGCTATAGCATACACGCCTGGTTGCAATGCTTTGCATTTGCCAAGGAATCTTGGTCTATCATTGGGATATTTAAGCCATCTCTCTGAAGTGAAAGCAATATTTTCCACGACGTTATTGCTTTAGCTTCTTTACTTTAAGAATATAGTTTTAATGTGTTATATTAATATGTTTGGGTTGAATTTTGTTTCCGGCCTCGTCGCAGTTTTTTCTAATGATATGAAAATTTAATTATTTATTTTTTAAATGACTAATCTATCTAAGCTTTAATTTGTTGAAATTAGGTGATGTGAATGCATTATGCTTTATATCCGATCACAATGGTGCAATATTTAATAATCATCACCTTTGTATAGCTTTGGACTCCTATCATCTGTCCGGCCCGCATCCCGATGAAATCAAAGACGGTCAGTGGCTGGGAGTGTCGGTTCGCAGTCAAGGCCCTGGGAAGAAAGCTGTAGTTTGTGCACATAGGTAAGCATTATTTAACTTAAATTTTTTTGCTACTTTATATTGTATTTACTACTAACGAGTGATTTATTATAGATACATCAGAAAGTCGGGGGAATCTCAGTTTGGGCAAGGTCTGTGCTACACTCTGGGTAACGACCTTCAATTAGTGGATGTATGGGAGCCGTGTCGAGGTCGATCCGTGCAAAGGTATAATTTAATTCTTGTTATGATATCATTACTTTTTATGACGGAGTTGTGCGTGAAGCTGGTTTTACCTTATTGTATATGAAAATAAATTGAGCGTAATTCGTTATGATGACCAAATAATTCGTTAGTTAGAAATTAACGTCCGCTGTTTAAAATATGTCAACTGATTAATTCTACTACTATGTATTTAAATTTTCTGACTTCGCTATCGTACATGCATCTATGGCTGGGTTACCTTGACCTTTGGGTCCTTCAGCGAAACAATAATGGTTTAGAAACCTCAGAAGAGGCCGACACTACCTTGCCTAAACATAAACATGTTCGATTGAGGTTTAAACATAAATTCATAAATAGACTCAGAAATGTGTCTGCTCATTTCTTCACATAGGATTACAGTAACGCACAATTTTAACCCAGTATTCAACAGATTAAGACGGAAAATAAAGAGAGCAGGACAAAGTACCTACTTCTGTACGTATATAATACAATGGAATGTTCTCTAATATTTCAGAGAGCACGAAGAGTTTGGGTTTTGTCAAGTTGGAACCAGTAGTTCTCTGCTGGAAGACGACACTTTAGTTTTGGGCAGTCCTGGTCCGTACACTTGGCGAGGAACGATATTCACCCAGGACACCAACGATGATCTAATAGAACGAGATCATGTGGTCTACATGGGCCCCGTGGAAGATGGCTACAGTCCCGTCGAAAAATATAGCTATTTAGGTAAGTGCCGTACCAAAACCATTATTCGAAAGGTTTTTGTATAGTGAGATCTTTAGATGAACCACCGTTTTCTTTGATTTGCCCCATTGGATTGTTTAAAGAATCTTAAAGTAGCCACACCTTTGACGTACGAATGTAACATTGCAGGAATGTCCGTATCAGGCGCAAGTTTTTTTGGAGACAAGCCATCGTACGCTGCAGGGGCTCCTAGAGCCCACGGCACTGGCCAAGTTGTGGTTTTCAGTAAACGAGTTATTAACGACTGGGCAAGAACTGATGTAGATATTTTAAATTTCACCTTGTTGTTGAGTGGAGAACAGTTTGGGTCCAGTTTCGGTTATGAGGTTGCGGCAGCCGATGTCAATGGAGATGGGTACGTGATGTCTATCTACTTTTACGCAAAAGGGAGCCGTAATAGCTAAAACTTATTTAAATCTAAATTCAAATATAACGTTGTAACCAAGTGTTTTTTTTACTGTTTTAGCCTCCCAGACCTTTTAGTGGGTGCGCCTTTTTATTTCTCTCGCGACTCCGGCGGAGCCGTTTATCTATATCTCAATAAAAACCACAATCTACCCAAAGAATATTCTCTCAAACTAACGGGGAAAGAGGAATCTCAATTCGGAATAGCCATAGCCAATACGGGAGACCTAAACAAAGACGGGTGTGAAGATATAGCGATCGGAAGTCCTTACGAAGGGAACGGCGTCGTCTACATACACATGGGAGATCGGAAGACTGGGCTCAAACCGAAGGCGGATCAAGTGATTAAAGCCGAGTCGTTGCCAATAGTTATGAAGACATTTGGCTACTCCTTATCCGGTGGAACCGATCTCGATGCTAACGGATATCCCGATCTGTTGGTCGGCGCTTATGAAAATGTATGTACCTCGTTTCACTTAAATTTATATATGTAAGACCTAATGACTCTGTAACAGTACTAATGAAATACTAAAAGGGAGATTTCCATTTTTGCAGAGTAGCGTGGCGTTAATTCGCACGAAACCGATAATAGATATAAAGACATCGATTCGACCGTCGAATACAATAATTAATATCGACCCGACGACACAGGGTTGTGAAAGAGATCCCAATTCGAACTATACGTGCTTCCATTTCCAAGCGTGCTGCATAATTAAATCTCTAGTGAGATCGTCGCACAGCAACATTCACGAACTGAATTACGTCGTGGAAGCTGAAACCTTTCCCGGTGGAAGAAAGTATTCCAGGGTGTTCTTCGGTTCAGAGAAATCGAACATCATAAACCAAACTATACATTTGGGAAAAGACGAGGAGCTCTGTCGCGAGCATATCGTGTACCTCAAGAATAACACCAGAGATATACAGACCCCGATCAGAGTGAGTTTTTTGGTCACATGCCATTTTAAACCAGGCCTTCACAAATTGAAGAATAGCATTAACATTGATCGTACCGTGTACCTTTACAGTTTCAAGTGACGTACAAAATCGTCCACGTAGACCCTCAGTTCTCGAGCGGGGGCCGTCTGCCGGACATAGACGAGTACCCGGTGCTGAACGCCACGGCCACCACGGCCTTCAGCGCCAACTTCTTGAACGACTGCGGCCTCGACGCCGTCTGCGTGAGCGATTTGGTCGTGGAGCCCGTTCTGCGGCTGCCCAAGAGTGAGAATTTGAAGCAAATTTTTCATTTTAAGTTTTTAACGTAAAGCCAACTCGGAAGCAATGTTGATACATTTTTTCAGCCGAAGATGGAAAGGCGTACGCCCTGACCCTGGGCCAAGAGGAGGAGATCCACCTCTCCGTGTCCGTGGACAACTTGGCCGAGTCTGCTTACGAAGCGCAACTCTTCGTGCAGCATCACGCCAGTCTGCATTACATCGCCGCTAACATCAGTGTAAGATAAAGCAGAGTTAATCTTTCGATACCTTTCAAAGTGGATCGTTTCCCAGATTTATTTTTTGGTTCGTTCCAGGGCAAGCACATGATTTGCACGAGCGCGAACAAGACGATCGTCTCGTGCCTCCTCGAGAACCCTTTCAAGAAGCAAGCCGAGGGAGCGGCCATCACCATCCGCTTCGACGCCAGAGCCTTGGAGGACAACGAGCCCTCCGTGGTGTTCTCGATCTGGGCGAACTCCACGTCCAGAGAGCTCCACCCCGGGAAGAGACCGGTTCGCGTCGAGGCGCTGGTTATTAAGAACGCCGAGTTGCTCATTAAAGGGTACGTTTTCTAATTGTTTACAGATTTCAGATCTCTCTACGTATATATATACACTGAGCTGTAACATAAAAATATTCCAGAGCTGCGCGGCCCGAACAAGTGTTCTACGGAGGCGAAGTGAAGGGAGAATCTGCCATGACGTACTTCGACGATGTCGGCACCAGAGTCATTCATACATATCAGGTGATTGGCCTTTCTTGTTCTTTCAACTCCTTTCGGGGCACTTAGCCTTATCAGGTCACGTACAGAAACGACATTAAGCTCACTCGTTACTTAACTTATTCCAGGTCTTCAACGAAGGCCCGTGGCGCGTGTCCTCTCTGCAGGTGGTGATTTCGTGGCCCCACCAGGTGTCTTCGGAGAACGATCAGGGCAAGTGGCTGCTCTACCCTGAAGACGTGCCCACCGTAGACGGAGAAGGCGGTCAGTACTTCCGATCTCTTTTTTAGGTCCTTTCAATTCATAAAGTTGTTATCCAATTCTTTTTACTTATGATGCCATCGTCAAATATGGTGTTTTCGTCCGTGACCACTATTCAGCTTTAAACATATTCACATAACTTTAATTAGTTAATTCAAATTTCAGATCAAAGCAACGGGGAATGTTTTATTTCGGAAAGCGAAATTAATCCCCTCAAACTGACGACACGCCCCGGGACCTTCGAGCCCTATCTGGAGAATCTAGAAATGGATCCCTTCCTCAGTTCGGGCAAACTGAGCGTATCTTCTAGTGAAAAAGAGAATAACGCTACGCGCAAGAGAGGAGTGGAGAATAAGATCAGGAGGAAGAGAGACAGCGATATCGTGAAGGCCGAAGCGTACACGGACAAGGATGGCCTGAGGAAGCACGTCGTCAACATGGTATGACTCTTTCGGATAGCGACTGACGTGTTTTTACTCGTCCTCACGGCGCCGTTCTCTTACAGAATTGCCAGAAGAAGACGGCCAAATGCATCCAGTTCCAGTGCGTGATCTACCGCTTGGGACGGATGCAGGCCACCACCATCACGGTGAAGGCTCGGCTGTGGAACTCCACGCTCGTGGAGGACTACCCTCGGGTCAGCCACGTCAACATCGCCTCCGCGGCCTTCATCCACATTCCCGAACATTACAACATCCACCAGAGCGACCACCGCGACGACACCGCCACGGTAACCTCCCATCCTTTTGCCGCACTTTCGCCCTCTAGCTTTACACGCACGCTCTAACTCTTGACGTTGACGTCGGCAGGTGGAGACGGTGGCGTATCCGGATCTGAAGATAAGCGAGCCCTCGGAGGTGCCTCTGTGGGTGATAATAGTGTCGATAATCGTGGGTCTCGTGGTGCTGGTGCTCCTCATCATAGCCCTCTGGAAGCTGGGCTTCTTCAAGAGAAGCAGACCGGATCCGACCCTGTCCGGGAACCTGGAGAAGAACAATCACGAGTCTAGTCCCTTCATCGGCCGCGACCGCAACGGCGTTCGATAGCTTTGGCGGTCGGGGCTCGTTTCGGGCGAAGGCTTTTTAGTTAATGTCAACGACTGTGATGCTCCGTCGAGGAATTAAAATATTATGTATGTGTGTGTGTATGAGACGGAAGTAGATTATTGTTACGCCCTTATGAAAGGTATAACTGTTGTTTTTATTGCATTTTTAGGGTAATTGAGATTTTAAAGGGTTTTATAAATTGATATTTTTAAAGAAGGTCATGTTAATATTCGTCTTTTAAATTATATCGAATGCTAGATCGGTATCTAAAATCGTATCAGACAGATACGACAATTAATTCACTGATTTTAATATGTTTTTAAATTCCGGCTTCGGTTACAGATTACTTTAAAAATATTATTTTATAAAAAATTGTTTTTGTAAATACTTGCCTTATTATTTATATTTAAGCGAAGGAGTCGACTAGATTTTTGCTAGTCACGTAAAATAGGCGTAAAACCTGTTGTTATTTTACTTATAAACGTATGTTTAGCGAAAGGGACACTTAAATTTGCTACTTATAATTTTCCAAAAATAAAATATTATTTTATATACCTGTATATATTGAATTATAATTGATATACAAAATAATTATGAATGATTACGATGGCTTGTCGCGTGTAAATACTTCCCTTATCTTTTATTGAATCAATATAATTTATGCAAATTATGTAAATGACGGGATATTTCACTGACATTTTATTGCTATGATTAAATTATTTTAGCATTAGTTCATAAGTGTATATAGAACGTAGTATTTATACTTAAATTTTGTACTAAAACTTGTTGATTATACTTCGCAACGACGGTCCTCGTGTACTTATTAATATTAGGTAAATATCAGGTCTTAAAGTAGTGGTTGTGAATATATTTTGTCAAAATAATGCTTAGACACGACTTATGAAATAAACAAATGGTGCCATTTATTTCCCTCGTTTTTTACTTATTAAAACCGTAATAAATTAAAAAACTTCTTAGATTTCAAAATACCTGCATATATTAGCTACCTAGGTAAATAATACTATATATAAATAACCGATTTTGATGAAACTTGGACTGTTCAAAACCATCTCGATACGAATTTTAGTTTCCGAGAAATACGAGTTTAATATTTGTTTAAAGAACTTTTTTCTTATTATCGCAAGGAGTGGTGTGTTTGATTTGTTTAAATATATTTGATAAATTACTATGGAGAGGGTTTTAAAGTGTTTTTGAAGTGAAAACTTCTTTAGCGGCGTTGTACACTCTTTTGGAATGGGTAAAAAAATTTAAACTGGCGTCAGGACAAATTCGTAAGACGGATGTTTTCTAAAGGATTATGAACCTTCGTGCTATATAGTTACGGTTTTAATTCATTTGTCTCTTTCCTCAGATCCATTGATGCATGTGGAATTGGACCTTAAGTCAATACATCAAGGTTTAATTTTTGCGAAACGTCTAAAGCTTTGTTACTAACGGTTTGGTCAGACTGACGCGAATAAACAATGGCAACTTAAAAAATAGGAAATTTTCCTAATTGAATTATTTAATACGAATTTTATTTATTTTGTGTAGGTTTCGTAAGACGGATGGACAGTAGACAGCTGGCGCGGCGTATTTAATGTAATATAAATTGTCATGTTTGTGTACGATAGCGCAATAAATAAATATTTTATTCTACCACATAAATGATAGTACTTTTATACTGATAATTAAAGCAATTCGTGCAAAATTATTCCCTAACCATTTCAAATTATTAAAAATGCACAACGTTCATATTCAAGTTTTAACTTCTGCCGGCACTCCCGAAGTGCAACCCCTAGTTTTTTTAATTAAAATGCAGGTGCACCTAAAGTTGTTTAACTATCATAATTTTGGTTTTTGATTTTATTAGTCTGTGTTATAAAATAGTGTCTATTCTTAGTAATTTATTTAGTAGTGTTACAAACACTACCCTTAAAAATAAGAGATTTGAGATTGTCCAAAATCTGCCTATGAGTGATTTGAGTTTGATAATTATGTGTGATAAAAATCCACTTTAGGAATGAGTTAATCTGTTGCCCTAAATATTACATAAGATGTTTTTGTAAAATTAATTTGTAACAGATTTTGTGGAAACTGAGCAGACTGACCATTAGGTCTGTTTGAGCTTTAGCAACCATAGTCTGGATATTTGAAGTGGAGAACCAATTACGAAATTCAGCAGTTTAGAAGCCCAAATAGACCGTGATACTCAAATGTTATCCGATTCTAGAAATATCACATACATATTGCCATGTCAAACAGATTACCTCCTTTAACCGAGATTAAAATACCTATTACATATTACATACTAATGTTGGTTAGTAAGTATAAAACAATATTTTTTTTGTAACTTGAATAGTTTATAAAGTTACGTTATTTTAGAAGCAATCTACCAAATAGATTACCGTTAGTTGAAAAACATATGGTCTAGAATCATGATTAGTCTATTATATATTTTACGTTCCCTGTATATCTAATATCTATACAAAGAATATACTATGCTATAACTAATAATTTAATATCATTTGTATATTTACAACAATTGTCATAAAAATATCTCGTAGATTTAGTTAAAATCAATAACATAATTATATGAGATCATAGACGCCTAGTAGGGTACTTGATAGTATTCATTAGTCCGTGTTGCAGTAGATTTCTGTAAAAAAATATAGTCACATTAATATAAATATTGGTTATGTACATTGACGGAAGTATTGGGTCAACGAGGAATAAGACCATGAAAGTACCTTCCTTAAGGGCTAATACAAACAATTTTATATTTTTATTATTAACTAGCTGACCTGGCTAACTTCGTTCCGCCCTACAACCTTATAATATCGTTGTTACTTTAATTTAACTTATTTTAGGATTTCATTAATGTTAAGTATCACATTAATACAACTTTTTTGCAAATACAGAAATGTTTTATTGCTTGCCATTGCGAAAGAAGAATGGCAGTTTTACACATTAGGCATCTTCTCTCTAGCGTCAATATGGCGATACTGCATGTTAAGCACTTTCTGATATCCAACATCTTTTGCTCAGGATCAGAGCATGGTTATGCATCTCCTCATTCACCTCAAGATCGGAATTTCTTGAACTGACACGAATTCGACGTAAAATGATGCGTAGTTTTGTCAACAGATGGCACCATATGGTTTTTGCATTCGTAAAATTAATTAATTTATTTATTGTTATTCGATAACTTATCCGATATTTTGCTTATTCTGCTATTCGGGGCGGAAACAAATCCAACAAATCAAAAACCATGGCAATCGGTCCAGCCGTTCTCGAGTTATAAGTGTTGTAACAAACACGACTTTCTTTTATATATATAGATGTACGTGACACACGTGTGATTGCATGTGAAATATTTACGTAAAATTACATTAATACGTTAAAAAAACAAAAGTATAAATGATGACAATTCTCACACTTACTTCTTTTTTAACAGAAGACCAGCAAAATGTACACAAAGGTGTATTTTTATGATCGAAGTCATTATGTTTCAGACACGGCTGTTCCATATCACCTGAAAAAAGCTAGATCTTAGTATACGAGTAGATTACAATTATCGTTGTTAATATTTTTCTTTTAGTTCAATCTTAAGAATGCGCAACGCTGATGACTAAGGCATTTTTTTTAGATTTAGTATTTCAATCCAATCGGTCGGTCTTTTTGTTGTAGAAACTCTTTGGCTATGGGTAATAAGCGCATTTCAATTCAATCAATAATCAGGGCCTTATGATTTTATTTGTGATATGCGAAAGCGCCACTTCTCAATCTTAATTTATAATTACAATTTAGACAGGAAATGCCAATAACCACCAAAACTTTATAACTGACCTGTATATAATTGATTGTCTAGATGGGTAATGTAGCTACCGGCCAGGCGCAGTACCTCGATTTTGCTGAGTTTGCGATCTGGAGGCTCCGTCGGGATGAGCAGGCGCAGGGCGTTGAAAGCCATGTTCACGCTGCTTGAGAGTTTACATGGACTATAATTTTTAGTTAGATAATTAAAATCTGCCTAATTTGGTACAAGCGAAATTTGTTAGCGTTTTTAGTTTGAATAGTATATAGTAATATGAGATTTTACCGGTTTTCAATGTTCTTTTACTATATTGGCAACGGCACTAATAAGTTAAACTACTAACTTTTGTGTACGATCTCTTTCTCGCGCGTTGGCTTGACATCGCTGTTTCACAGGTGCGCTTGTCCCACGCTGTACAAATTGTTCCCAACCTTGGCTGTATTGATTTAAATTATCCATAGAGACTGATGTCGTGTTTAATTTTTACGCGTATGGTTTGATCGAATACAAAATGAGTACTAAGCGAGTCCTTGGTCGAGTTCTGTCGTTATATGAGTCCAGATGGATATCGTTCATGAAGGAGTCATTTAGGAAGAACAGCGCGCGCCACTGACTTGGCTCTTAACTGATAATTGTATAAACAGATGCCTTCCGATGAGACAGGGCCGGATTTAACATAAGGATCGACAAATTTTTAGTTTTTAGGTTCAATATGGCGCACTCGTGGCATAAACGGACTTATATAAACCCTGTCTTTGATTACCAGTAAAAAAAATATATTGCTTTGACAGACAGAAAATTCTAATTATCTATTTGCATAATAAGCACAGAAGTGCAACCGAAATATGGTCGAAAAGTAACAATATTAGCTTTATTTTTACACACATATATACATCTTTTATAAATAAATCGTTAAAAATAAATATTATTTTATTTATCTTTAACGATATTTATGCAAATAATAGCCGTTAGTTCAGATCTGTTGTGGCGAATGGCTGAGATGTCATCAAGGATGTAAAACTCGGAACCCTCTTTGCCACGTCACTATTTGTTTAAGCTAACTACACTCATAAATATTTTTAACGTCTTTGTTGATTAGTTATATTGCGCTTATCTGCTATTAAGAAGACAAACATAATTGTGCTAGGTTTCTTCTTTAGCCGAAGTAGATATTTTATGGTCAGACCAAGAGATTTGTAACAATGTACCTAAGGGTAATGTTGGCTCATTAATCATTATTTCGGTTTATATCTCAATTCTATTATAATCCTAAATTATTAAATTCCAATTCAAGTGATATTAACTAAAAAATTGTACTTTTGCAACTGACTAAAAGTAAATGTAGTTGACTCGTTTAAGTTCACATATATCTTGTAATTAAATAGCACTTGAAAAACAAATCAAATACAACTTTAATTGTTAAAAAAATTAATTTAGCATTCCCAAAGGATGCTGATGTTTCGTGGGAACGCATTCTAATTGGTTAATTGATACGAGCGGCTCTAATAGACTCATTCATATTCATTTGTACTTCTAACTAGATCCACATTGGAACAACAATTTCTGTTTTTTTAATTCTTCTGATTTTACCACACTTTCTCATGTAAATCTGTAGTTATTCGGCCGTTAAGGTTAATTGTTAATTAATATCATTCAAATCTCTTGTTTAATCAGTAAAATTTTCGTAAGTGAATTAAAAATATGATATTGTGTTGCATATTAATGCGAAATCTATTCTTGCCAGTTACGTTTTAAATTTTGACGAGTGTGATGTTGAGATCAAAACTCAAAAACTCAAAACTCAAAATATCTTTATTCAAAAGTGTACTTGGTTACCCAAGTACACTTTTGAATCG
This sequence comes from Pieris napi, assembly GCF_905475465.1. Taxonomy (NCBI): domain Eukaryota; kingdom Metazoa; phylum Arthropoda; class Insecta; order Lepidoptera; family Pieridae; genus Pieris; species Pieris napi. The sequence continues at coordinate 12,928,071 of NC_062244.1, forward strand.
TCAAGTTAAATTAATCGTTAATTTACATTTACTACCAGTTCGCTCTACGCCCTTGGCGTAGAGCGGGTAAGAAGAACTGGCAAGAAACTTTCCGCCACTCTTTTTAATCGCCAGGTATTGTCATACAAATTCTTTGAACTGGAGCAATTCAATCCCAAGGATTAGGATCATTTAAGTAGTCCTCAAATTTATAAAAAGCTTTGTTGATTAGTTTCCGTTTAACGACGGCTTTGAATTTATTTAGTGGACAGGATCTAGTAGACAGGCCTGCGACACAGACAAAGACGAAGACGCATCCACACTTCGTTTATCAAACCCAATATTAGGTAGAGGTCACCCGTGATCAAACACGGATGCTCATAATAGCAGACGGCTCGACTCTAGAATGAGGATTCTCCGAAGGTTCTACGTCACGTCCCCACCACTAGACGGAGCTCCACGGCCACCACTTTCTCCTCGCGACACCTCAGCTGGAGAAACGGATACGGCGAGTAGTTCACGAACCGCGTGCAAGACGACCGCTTCTATGACGCGCCGTTTCCGTATTATCACTTTCGCCGCGTAAACAATTCCAACAATCCGTGTATTTGCAATAAACTGTGGCTCGAGCACGTAGGCATGTGTTGTTAGAGGTAGGTGAAAAGTTTCATTTTGTCTCATAATTAGAAGATTTTCGGTGATAAGTTGACCAGTGTCTCGTGGTGAACGCAAGGACGTTGGCTACCTGCCTCGACCGGACGATCTAACGATTTGATGAGCTTTGCTAATTCTATTATTTTAAGCGTTCATTATTTTGAATAAAATGCGGATAGTTTACATTTTAGGATCTATGTCTTAATGAGACGTGCATTCATTATAACAAACACTACCTTTTACCCACGTATTTACAAAACTCTCCATTCTACAATCCACTCAATTGTTGGTAAGTGTATTACTCTTCTTAAAATATATATTCAGGAATCACTCTATCGCTTTTTTTACTTGTCTTAGGATTTTATCTATTTTCAATAAGTAACGAATATTTATACGAATAACACACACGTACCTATTCTGAATTTCTTAGTTCATTATTGTATTTATTATTTTTTTAAAACTGAATTTATTTACCAACCAATATTCAAAGCAATAGTTTTGCGATTTTCATTCAGGTCTAGATTTTGAGTCCGTCTTTAGAACGGGTACGTTATGTTATGAATCACCTAATCTCAATATCCTGCCAACGACCTATTACAATTCTCTTGTCATTGTATCACCGTTATCTCAAAGTACATTGTATATGTAGTTGAATTTTTCACAATAAGTGTATATTCAATACGTAGAGTATTTTTACTACAATATCTTTATTGTTTTACTTTTTATGAGATAAACTAGGCCTTTTGTTTTGTACCTATTAGTGCTGTGGAAAATTCACTTATACACTATGATGGAATGTCAACTCAAAGGCATCATTATTAATTAAAATTATGTGTTAGTAAGATCTGTAATTATAAATTTATTTCATTACATCTCCAAGTATTAATATGTAAGTTTGTCAACTAGTGCTATGTTTAAATAGTTTAGTTGTGTGCAACTTTGACGATTTTTTTCCTATCATATAAATCTATCGATAAACCTTCAATATAGTCTCATTATATTATGTTTAAATTACCTTAACTCAGTTTGGCTCGTAGCCAATCACTTCGCTTACAAACTATATATTAAGTCTGAATTCGAACTACCTGTTTGAAGGTTTATTTTAAGTATATTGTTAGGTTTTGATGATTTGCCATAAACTTAAATTGGTTGTCGATGTCTAATAATCGGTTAGAACTAACCAGACCTCTTAGTTTCTGTATTATTTGAATGATTAAAGAGCAATGGTCATAAAGGATTTAGATGTTTTTAAATACAATTGCGTTGACGTAGAATTGGGATTAAACCCTTAATCGACTACTAGAAAAGTTGCCTTAATGAGTATTACGATCAAAATTATATGTCAAATTTATTTCTCTTCCATTTTTAACTATTAAAAGCAGAAAGTACTATATTTTGTGTATCTTTTTTTCAAGCTTTACTTGTCCGTCACCGATTCCGATTTTAAAAAAATATGAGGGAATTTTAGTTTTTGCTATTAAAAGCAATTTTATTGAAGTCCATATACGAGGCCGATTTTCGTGTGTACCATATATTAAACATAGCTTTAAAATACCCAATTATAGTGTAAATGTGCAAAACATCGGAATATTTCGAAGACCTACACAAATAATTAAAAAATCAAATAATAAATATAGCGTGGTTGAATCCCGTAAACTGCAATTCCGTAAGAAATATTGTTATAAACGAAACGTTGATGTTGTCGTCTCGCCGATTCGCACGTAATCATCACTTCAAATATATGAAGTACTTGTGAGGTGCGAAGATAACGTGACGAAGGCTAGGTTTGCTCATTACCAATGTGTACCATTGTGTGTTTACTATGAGAAGCACATTCATTTTGCACCTATTTCTGAGAGAATAAACAATTTTATAATCTTTATAAGAAAGAAGTGTAAAGGAAAACAAAATAAACGAATTTTTCAATTTAATTTTTTTTCATTTACCACTCTTGGTATAATTGGGTTTGGCTCTTTAAGGCCAGCCCAAAGAAGACATGGTGTCGACCGTTCAGTGGGGCTATAACCACACATGAATTTGTGATTGCATTGGATTTCATCTTTCTTTGACCATTTTATTTATAGACACGTAGGTTATCAGCCTTCTTTGCCTGACCCAAGTCGTCGACTTTCAGGTTTAAGAAGTGCCAGTTACCTCACGATAGTTCCCTTCACCGTACGTAAGAAAACTTAATAGGCACAGTCGGATTTGGACACACGATTTTCTGGATTAGTAGATGGGTAGTTTTTGATCTAGTTTAGATGACTGTTTCTAAGAGCAATAAGGATCTTTATATTATTCAACTTCACAAAAGAATGCGGTTCATGTAAAATGTTTTAATATAATATTTCTTCGAACATTTGGCATTTTAATGCTTCTGTGATTAATCTTAAAGAACAGAGTAATCAGAAAAAAGGGAGGAAAATGAGTAGACATGATTTTAAATAGTCAGCCACTGAGGAACGGAGAATAAAATATTCGAATATATCTCAAGTAATGATTACTTTTACTAAAGAAATCGGAGCCGAATAAGCTACCAGTTATAAACTAGGTACCTACGTACCGTGCGCACTCGAAATTTTGAATGTTACACAAAGAACTTGTTATTGCAAAACAAAGACCTTTGCAATTAGAGTACCGTTCATCAGATAAATATTGTATGTGAATAAAAATAGTTGCTAAATATTATGTTTTAAGAACTGCCTCACTGTCATGATTTCATTCCATACATTGTGTAAATGTGCGACAAAAATGAAACATAATATGGACGAACGAGACGAAGTAATGACGAAACAATGCTATGCCGTCGCAAATCTAGTCCCACCAAATGAGCCAATGAACCTTTCGAATCCAATTGTAAATTAAAACCATATTCAGATCCACATATATGTAGAAATATCTTTAAATATTTCGATATATAAAACGAAGTTGTATATTTTAACTGATTAAAAACATTTGGTAAGTCGGCCTTGTATGCAATTTATGGGTCAAATTCACTCGCCGCTTGAACCCAACCAACAAGCTTTTGGAAGCAGATAAAATCTTGAAACGTGTCAATTGATTTGATAAATATTAAATTGATATGGATTTATTTTAGCTATCATTAGATTATACAGGTATAGGTACAGACAACCTAGTTCGACTCATATTTATTATGCAGTCTTTTCACTATAGCCAATAGAACAGAAGGAAAGTAGTATAATGCAGTTCTAAACCATATAATTTATTGATTTGCTTATGCTATATAGAAATGAATTGAATTAAAAATCAACTGAGACTAGGTCAATGATAAAGAAAAAAACAGAATAATCAAAGGTTTCAAACAACTTATAAATCATTTATGAAGCTTACATATTATGCTTTACATTTTTTTGTAAGTAATTGGAACACATTGAGTTTTTATAACACTTAACATTATTGGAACGCTTTTGAATTAGATGCCTTATGTACACTACAAAAATTTAACGAGTGATATTTTTTAAGATCTTACTAATATCTATCTAATAATAGCAATTTACTGCATTTTAGCTATAGATTAAAAGTAGCTTAGTATTTTCGAGTAGCCCAGTCCCACAGGAATCATACTAAGAGCTGAGCCTCGACTTTAAATCGAGCTTTACGAAAATAATAAAGTGCCCAAAGTGTTTGTTTTGTTAAACGAGCAATACGTCTCAATATTTCGATATTGCACAATCCAATATAAGATACACAAAAGATCACATACTAAACATTTAGGACGTCCTTGTCTGACCACTGCAAAAGTGTATGTTCCAAAATTGTATACATATATGATTTTAAAGGCAGATGCAGAAGTCTCGTTTAATATGATCTCTTATTTTATTATATATATTTTATATATAGGATTAATTATGTTAATATGAAGTTAATTGATGTCAATGGTATTTTGTTACTCAGGTTTTTTAAACTTACAGCTTTTAAGCCTTAAGTATAGGTAGCTGTCCTTTTCAGCTGACAGAGAATATTTATGGGATTCACAAAATAAATGCTAGGTTTCTTCTTGCCCACTCAATTGCTCCCAAACGTCCCTAACGTTAAAACGTAATTTTAAGAAAAATAATCTTAGACAAAATTCGTCGGTTGAACGAGTTAATACACCCACGTACTACCTACATGATCTCGTGTAGGTTAGGTGAAGTTTCATCTGTCACTATTTATTTGCCTTTGATTCTATCAAATGTATTCACTGGTTTGAAAACAGTTGAATAAATTAAGAACTATTATTTACAGCAGGTAATGTTATAGTCAAAATAGGAAATGTCCATCCTTACTAAAATTTTTGACTAGAATAATTGGAATTTTACAAAGATTTCTTTTTATCAAAGTCAAGACAGAAAGAAGTTTTTTGAGGGTAAATTTATAAATATTAGAAGTTATTTGAACCACCTGACGAAGCGGATCAAATTGTTAATGATAGTAAAATATTTTGCAGGTTGTTTGTCCGCGATGAGGGTCGCAACGAGCCGGCGCGCGCGCACGCTAGTGCTTTTAATATTAGCAGCTATTTCACAGTGTCTGTGCGATCCAGGTAACTATTTACATACATATAATAAAGCATAATCAAATAAAATAATATAAAAAATTTGAAGAAAACTTCTATGCACCCAAAATAAGGTGTCTGTTTATATATAGCGTGAAAGCTGTATAATTGATAACATAAAAAAGATAATCTATAAGAATTTTAGCCACAGTACACGGATGTAGCATTCTTTAGACCTCTCAAGTGCAACAAGGATGTGAACTCGTTGCGATAGCCTGTCGCATCACGCATGGTCACGAGTTGAGCCTTCGTTTATCATATACATTATACACTGTTGCTAAGACAACGACGTGGCTAAGGCGAGTGCACACTCGATAATTTACCATATTTTAGAGATATGTATCTCTCTTTCTCTTGTCTTTTTCTTATTCAAATTTATTATTGAAGTGAAACAACTTTAGGCGCGTGAGGGAAAAATTTTGTCGAAGAAAAGGGATAGAGCGATTGTGACCGATTGAGAGAGAGAGAGTGAGAAGGGTGATTTACCTTATAGAAATTCTATATTTAAAAAATAAAACATCATAAAAAGAATTTATGAAACTTTAGTATTTTATATTTTATGCAAAATAATTTATTGAAATCTCAAATGACGAATTGTAAATTAAAATGTCATTTGTTTTTATTATGGAAGAAATAAATTAAAATAAATAAATAAGTAATTTGTATTAATTTTCGACACTTTTATTATTTTAATAATAATTAAATTCCTAACATATCTTCCTTTTTCACTCCCTCTAAGTCTCGGAAAACGAAAGCTTTAGATTTTAGAAATATGAACAAGACTTAAAAATTAGTTTGCCAAAGAAGTTTCACTTCTGACATGTGTACCAAAGCTTTTGGCAATTTCTATGAACTCGTCTGTATACTCGTGGGTTTATTGAAGATGTTCCAAGAATGCCAATATTGCAAATGCACGCTGATTTGAATAAATACGCGGAAATTACTGCCGATGTCTATCTCGGATCAATAAATACATTTTCTTCCCATATTAAAGGACTTGTATTGCGTTTTAAATCATAATTAACGGCGAAACTTTTGTGACTGTTAAATATATTTCTTTGACAAAGACAAATGACAAAGATTTTTTGAAATAATATATTGTTATATATTTTGTTTAGTGTAAAATAAGCTTCTTCTAAGTTCCTTCTGCGTTTATAATTTATTCGATTTAAATATTCCATAACCTATTAGAATAAAGTAAATCGCAGTTGTCATGTCGCGCTTCCGAATGTTACTCGATCGGAAGCCGCATAGACGATAAAACGTCAAGTTCTTGACATTTACATGACGTGCTCCAGCGCAGTCACGAAACTAGCCACGGATCCTTTCCCCGCCCTTGGCTCTACTTCCGCTAACGGTAAAGTCAAGGCTGACAATTTTATAATTATAACAATTACCGACATAAAACGTGCATCCTTGAGTCTTTATGAGCTTCTCAGATGGTAATTATTGGTAAAGACGGCCGGGATGGCCTTATTCTTTGCTATTTGTAAGATGTAACACACCTAAATAATGAAAGATGCCATGGTGAAACTTTTCGTATAATACGTTCATATATACGTTTATAATAATTTCGTTAATGGATCTGTTTTTGATTCGGGTCTTAAGAACGATGTTAATTTTATTGTTAATATTTAAATTCTATGATGTACATATAATGACACATTAGCAGGAAGGTCGTGAATCATTGCGTCCATTTAGAGAAGTACTGGCTAGTGAAAGCTAACTGAAGGACAGTTTAGCTCCATACCTTTGTATATTAAATATATTTTGAACGGTTGCTATTTGTTTTTAAGTTTTTTTGCATTGTTCTGTATAAAATATATTAAATGACTAATTACGTTAAAAAAGAGTTGTATCATTGATAAATATGAGATATCTCGTAAATTAATCGTAGCAATCATAGTCTAGTAAAAGTTACACGCCCTTGTGTTCTCACTTTCTATACAATTTTTAATGGTCACAGTGAAAGTCGCACACGTGTTCTGATTATTTACAAATTTGTGTATTTTTTTATTTCATATGGTTTATCATGTGAAATATCATACATTTTGATTTGAGTTCATCTTTTAAGACATTTTTAGTCAAGTCAAATTATTTATTTCAATTAGACCACCTAAAATTTCACTTTTAAACGTCAAATAAAATATAAAGATGATTCTAGTTGCCGATTTATTTATTTACATAAAAATCATTATTTCTACAGCTAGTAAAAAATTAATAGCTTTACAATTACATAGAATAAAAACGGAATACACATTTAATTACAAACAAGAAACACACTTAACATTTTTGTGAAACGGATTGTTTTTATTAATGATTAATTAATCACTATAACAATGAATAAATGGACATATATATTTATACTTGTCACTGTATTCATAAAGATAAATCTATCTCAATTCAAAACTGAAATAACGTACATATTTTTTATATCGGCTTCAAACAATTGGAAGAACAAGTATATTACGTTCATAAGGTTACACAAGTGCGGATCTAGAGACGGATCTACGAGTGACAAATCGATTTTAGTACAAAAAGTAATTGATAATTATGGCGATACACTACTCATGTGGAGATGCTGAAGGCCCCTGCTAATGGAAGAACCGGAGCATTATTTGTATTCATTACTGTTTCTTTTCTATGGCTTTAATAAAAAAAAGAGAATTGTTATTTTGGGGTTAGAATACATAAAATATTTTCAAATGTGTTATTAGGTACGTATTTAATGAGTCAATCCTGTCTAAAGTCATAATTATCAAGATCAAAAGAGATTAGTTTGACTGTATCTTACCTTTCAACAGACTTAAATTAAATTTACCTAAGCCTGAATGATAACCATTTTTCATTCGGTACGCTTTTAACGTTTTTTTGTTCTTTATTCTGTCTTTAATTTAAATTACCTTTAACATTTTAAGCTTGTAAATTAAATTTCCTGTAAAGAACAAATTACATTATTATAGAAACAAAACAAACGGTTGAAGTTTGCTTTAAGCTTTAAACTGTCGTGGTGCTACCACCATTAATTATAAAAAATATACATACTTTGTAAACAGTAATAACTTATCACAAACGTCTATATTCACTTCCTGATGAATTAAATATCCATTATTTGAAGTACTGGCATGTTCATAGGCCGTGAAGCTTATATAATGAAAACAGAAATCTTTCATATGGGATTTTTGTTCTTGTAGTTTGCATTCATTACGCAACATTAAAGCTCATATATACTGTAAAAACGTAAGGCTAATTGTTTTAATATGAGGAATATTGAATCGGGGTAAGGCCATCGGCTGCAATAAAATAAAACACAGATAAAAACAATATAAGGAACACTTGACTAAGTATAAGCTAACCTTGTCGGCTAATTATTCGATATGAAGAATAAATTAAGCTAAAATTTACTTTATACGTGTGCAAATAGCGCGTGATCTCATTTATTTTCAATATTTACGAAAAAAAACGGACGATGTCCATGCGGATTTGTTTTTAGCACCATCATCTTTTTTTCCTATTTAAAGTTAAATGGTTTCATGACTTGTATAAATTTAATTATATTCATCTTCAAACTTACAACAGCCAATAACTTTTTGTGGCTTTGAGCGTCGATTGTGTGATATTTTACATTGATCTAGAAATCCACTATATGTATACCTATTTCGTTAACCATCAAACAAACGTACTGCCAAAGTACGGATTTCTGAAGTTAGAACAGGGGTCATCAGATCTATCTTCTATGACCTTTTTGTATATAGCAATACAAAGTATTTGTTCATTTCCTAGTTCTTTAAGCGGATTAAAAAGCTAACCTGCTGCATGACCTCTCCTCTCAGGTATGTTTCAATAATAAAGGTATAGCGTAATTGCAAATGCATGTTTGTTTTGCTTTAACCTAGTTTCATGTTGTCAATAACTAAAGTTGCACGAATATTGTATTCGACTGTAATTTATAATATTGCTTCACGATAAGCAGACGCCTACTCACTTGTATCTCATAGACTATAGTTTTATCATTTTTTCATAATTATAATAAATAAGTTATATAAAGAATAAGCGAGTTTTACATTTCATAGACGACACAAGATCTTGTATTTGTTTGTAGTAGAGCGTCTTATTCTCGTTCAGTGCCACACCCACTTGTCAGGCCCTACTATCGACATGTCATTATTGAACTTTCCAATAAATAATATTTGATCTGGTTTTTATTATCAACCGTCGTTTGGTTTCGTCTTTGATGTTTAGGTATTAAGAGTTCTTTTATCTTCTTATGCATACTAATAAATTACTCAGTCTTAATACTTCTTATATAACTCGTCCATTTCTGAACATAAATCCCCATAAAGTTATTCCTTTGCCTGTCGCATCTATTTTCGTATGAGGTTCTTTAGCGCATCAGACTTTTCTTTGTTTATTTTGTTTTCTCGTCCGTGGTGTTAATCATAGAATATTTAATAAGTTCGGGAATTATTATCATAATTCAACTTACACATTTCTTCATTAATCTTTCAGAAGTCACCTATCACATTAGCTTGTTAGATTTTCTTGACTTAAGAGTCGTTACAGAAAGCCACAATCAATTTCTCACTTCTGTCTGCTGTCGGTGCATATACTTGAACGTAATTGATGTTAAATGTTTTAACTTCTAGTTGTGATAATTATTTATTTAATAATAAATCAATAATTAATATATAATTATTTAATGAATTATATTTAGATTTAAATGTTTTCCAAAGTAACAAATTTTTATTTATTTAGACAAATTTATAATATAAAATATTATCTTTCAATAGTTGTAAAGGAACAAGATTTTTGTTTTTGTGTCATATTTTACTGAAAACATACTTTGTTTGCTTCATAAATGTGTAATAGCTTTGTCGTCCATATTTGATCAAAATACTGAACGTGCACGTATTTAGTACAAGACCCTCAAAGATTGCCAGTTATAGATGATCTCATCTAATGGTTATTGCTAAGACACATTTTCCACTCACTAACACAACAGTAATACAAAATAATTAGTCAATATTGAGAAACAATTTTTGAGACAAACTTATCTTAATTCAGGTTTTTAATACGTTTTTTTTTATTCGCAGAAGTTTATTACGAGAAACAACGCTACGATGGCTGGTTCAACAACAGAGCGTATCCAGACTGGGGATCTGTTAGTAAGTGCGATCTAAATTTATCGATAAATATAAATTAATAATAAACGATATTTTCATCAATAAACAAGAGTTAAAAATTCGCCAAACTTTAATTAATATTTTCGTAGTTGCCTTCACTGTCATATAAATACTGACCGACATCTATCACCTTACATTGAGTTCGCCATATGATTTATCAACAGTCTATTTATCATATTTTATTAGGGAACGTCATAAAACCGAATGGACAGAGCGTGATATTTCGAATGACAGATCAAGTTTCGAGCGCATTGCACAACAATCTATCATTTAATCAAAACCATGCACTGCTGCACCTTTTTAGGTTGTACGAGTACTTGCTTTCTAATTATAAATTTTAGAGAAACCTGTTTTCATACTAAATACCTTTCACGTTACTTTACATACAATTTATCAAGAAGAAGTTATCGTGATGATTCGGTGTCTCATACAAAAGACTTTAACGCGTCAATAACGTTGTTAAATACGATCATATTTTAAAAGAACTTTGTTTCGTTTAAGAATGAAATAATACATTTACTTTCTCTATATTGTGGCATAGAAAACTGGATAACTTTACTTAAATGGAATACTATAAATTCTAGCCTTAAATAAAATAGTTAATTCACTTTAAATTCTGTGGAATAATTTTACTTTAATTTAAAGACATTGTTCTTAGTCTAGTCATGTATATGCCATTAAGAAACGTGATTAATTAGTCGAATAGGTAACATACTTTTGTACAATTATATTGATGACATAATATATAAACCAAAAAGTTTCGGAGCTAATCCTACAGATTGTTAAGGTTTGATTATGCGAGTCATTATATAAATAATACTTTTATTATTTTAAAACATTTGCATGTTTACCCTAAAAACTGAATATATGTATAACGTAAGTGGATAATTTATGTTTTATTTAAGCATCAAGTAAATTTTCTCCTCGTCCTTAATTCGTTGTTCATGTCTATGCAATGTTATTGCGTAAACTCATGCGCACGTTGAAGTGTTAGACGCCTTTGTGCTATCAATCATGATTCATCCAACGTTTATTTTACATAATAATCAATTCTCTCAATAATTTGTGCATATAAATTTTTTTTTAAATAATTCAATTAAAACTTTGTGGATGTATGTCATGTTAGCAAATTAGTTTTATACCATTTTTTATTTATATTAAAGAGAAATAAAAAAAAAAATATTTAACTTGTAAATAAATATTATTATAGTACTACGTATATATATGTGGCTGGTTTTGGTAAAAAGGTTAAATTAACAAAATTAACAAAAGAAAAATAAACAAAATAGTTTCCTATTGTTTACAAAACCTATTGCAGTGTTAGAGAAGGGCAAAGTTTTTTGACGACGCCATTTTTAAAAATGTCCAGCAATATCGGTGTATCTGTAGTTACAACGTAGCTGAAGAACTGGGTTTGCAATTGTTTATCGACACGTAACGAAACTAAACTATTTTTGAAAACATTGTTAACTGATTAAAATTAGATCATGTACAACAAGAACGTCGTAGTTGTGCCAAAATCTGTTAAAGTTACAATTTGGTGATACTGAGTGTATGATGAAGTGGTAAAGGCCTTTGTTCATTATGAACCATTTTACCGTCGGGAAGAACCAACGATTTGCATCTTAACTACCACGAACTGATAAATTTAAAACAAATATTAGGTAAATGCGGCCGGAATTCATCACGACAACGCTATACCTAGACACACATTTCACGCCAATCAGCAAAGATTGAGATAGTTTGGCTGGCAGGCTTCCGCCGTATAGTCTGGACCTTGAGATCTTGTTTCGGTCTATTTGAAATTCTATAGGTAGTGTCAGTTTAAGAGAAGATTGCCAAAACCGTTTGTCGTTTAAAAAAACACAAGACACCTAAAAGGCATTAAGGTATGAATAAAATGGCCTAACCTATAAAATTGTTTTGTGCAACTCATTACTAACTTGTATGGTGTGATTCTTTGAATTACTTTATCGAAACTGATTAAATTTGTTTGATAGGCAGTCGACTCACGCGCAAGACGCCTGCATCCTACGCAGATGGAGTGTACATGATGGCGGGGACCGACAGGCCCGGGGCTCGAGCACTGTCCAAGCTATTCATGAGAGGACAGGATGGATTACCCTCACTCGCCAATCGAACTGCTCTTTTAGCTTTTTTTGGTGAGTTATCGTTGTATGAGAGAGCGAGTACAATAAATGTCAAAGCTAAAGTACGAAGCTGTTGGTAAAATCTACGCCAATCTATACTTGTATATTCGTAGGTATTCTCTTTTCCACCAGCACCTAAAGGTGTGTTATGTTAAAATTACACCATCTGTGGTATCTATCAAGTCTAATAATGATATTATCCACAGGTCAAGTAGTTACGGGAGAAATTGTAATGGCATCAGAGTCGGGGTGTCCAATAGAGCAGCATCGAATCCCAGTGGAGAAATGTGACCACATGTATGATCCAGGGTGTGATGGAGCCAAACATATGCCGTTTCATAGAGCAGCGTACGATAGGGCTACAGGCCAAAGCCCTAACAGTCCAAGAGAACAGGTTAGTTCAGATATTGATAATAGAATCTACATGTACCATACAAATGTATCTCCGTTCGAATCTCGACCTTTTGATTTTCTATGTGCCTTAATAACTCTTGCTTGTTCGCCGAAGCAACCTGCATGTCTTATATTGTGCACCGCCAACAAAAAAATAAAAACCGAGATTTGACAAAATAAAACTGTTGAAGACTACGTTAGGCATTACATTTATACATCATAACGGTGTCACGAAGAATTAAACGTTAACGGTAAAGCACAGGTGATAAGGTTTTAAGATTTATCTTACTATTCATTTCATACAGGATACAATGCAATTACACATAAGTAACATATTGTAAACTTATTTTCTTGATGTATGTGATTATAACGTAAGTATACACTTCACATAGAGAATATTTATAAAGTAAGAAACGAAATGCCATTCTTTGAGCTTTTAACCAGATGCACACAAAGGATACTCCTTACTCAAAAGGTAACTTTCTACTTAGTACTAAGGTACTTGACTATAGCTGCTATGGATAAATATAAACCTCATAATAAATCTCCTTGAAATTCTAATAATTAAAGTCCAATGAATAAGTACAGTATATTTACTGTATGAAAAGTTGATATGGCCATAAAATCAACAGTGCTAATAGAACATACATTTTCATTGGTCGTTTGATCTAGTTTCACATTTAATCGCTTAATTTATTTGACATATTAAATGCATAACATACGGCTTGACAATCGAAGGTTAGAATGGAGCTAATAAAATTTAATAGCACCTTCTAACCTAGATCACACCAAAGACCGCATATATTAGAACAAATACGATCTGAGCCTATGTAAGAGGATCTCGCTCCTTTACGGAATGTTAATCGATCTTCATAAGGCTCCATGCCTACGTACACTTGCTACGATTGAGAACGACATGTAGATTGTTCAAGTATTAATAAAACAGTGCTTGTGGGTTTATTAGTTTTAAACCTAAAGTCCGGCCGCCAAGAAGTTTCAATGCGTCATTCAAGAGAATTGTAATGAAGGGTTTTGAATTCATGATATGTCATACGTATGTTTAATGAAATGACTAATGATTCATTAATTTTTAATTATCTTAATCCAAATGAGGATGTCGTTTCTCTACATAGAGAAAATAATACGCAAAGCAATATTGTAATTTTGCATTTGTTTTAATTTGGGTATATTGTTCATAAACGAATTAAACAAATGTATTAAAAATAATAATCCGAGTATAACTTGTTTCAGATAAACCAGATAACATCGTGGATTGACGGCAGCTTCGTGTACAGCACCAGTGAGGCCTGGGTGAATGCAATGAGGTCATTTCAGGTGCCACCCAGCAGCTCCGCCTGCGCATTTCTGTACTTTCATATGATACTTCAATCGTGACATACTTATTACCGACAACATTTTTGTTATCTAAATTAGTTTTTTTACTATTCTCGTAAAAAAGCCATCGATGTAGAATATTTTTAATTAGTTTTCTTGTGTTATTAGGCTCGTAAGACTATTTTTAAACAAGCTTAAAGTTGGTATTGTAATTTTTTTAATAATGTTTAAGTTGTTTTTGTAAACAAAGCAAATTATTAAACTTACCATTTCGTTCTGAAAATCAAATGTATTAGTTTCATACGTACGTAAACAAGTAAATGATTTCGTTTTCGTTGACACATATTATATATATTGTATAAAGTTAAAACAATCTTAATATTACAGAACGGAAGCCTGGCGAGTGAAGGTGGTTTGCCGTTGCGCAACAAGAAGCGGGTGCCCCTCTTCAATAACCCCGTTCCGCACTACATGAAGATGCTTAGCGCTGAAAGATTGTTTCGTAAGTAGTTTTAGTAACAATTGCTGAGAAAATTTACTTTATTTATGACTGGGGTTTCAAGTTGAAGTGAGAAAACCTCCTTGAAAACCAATTGACATAAATCAGCCCGAAAGAGATAGTTTTTTAGAAATAAGGCCGCCCGTTGCCCTCAGCAACTTCTATGTTTGTAAATGTTTCTAGTACTTGTATTATGTAAATACACAAAGTGATAATAAATGAACGACGTCTTCAGTGTTAGGAGATCCGAGGACAAATCAGAATCCAGCGATGGTAACCTTCGGGATACTCTTAATGCGATGGCATAACGTAGTAGCAGCTAGAATTCACAAGCAACATCCTGATTGGACTGACGAACAACTCTTTCAACGAGCTAGACGCATTGTGATCGCGAGTTTGCAGGTAATTTGCATAATAATACAACAATTACCTATTTATTATACTTCGAATGTCTGCTGAATGTGCTTTTCTTCATACCATTTCTACGGACAAATTATAAAAGTTCTTTCAATATTGTACGCTCTTGACAAAAATTAGACAGTAATATCTTTTTCACTCTCCACAATTATGCAAATCGTAATGTATAATTGTATTGTAATTTTAATTAATATATTTAAATATTTTTTACCAATAACTAACGGAGATTAAACCTTTTACTTAATATTTCAGAACATAATTCTCTACGAATACGTACCCGCATTTCTTGGTGTTCCGATCCCCGCTTACCAAGGATACCGAGCAGATGTTGCACCCGGAATCACTCACGCGTTCGCGGTGGCCGCCTTCCGCTTCGGCCATACCCTTGTTCCACCGGCCATTCTTTTGAGAGACAGAAACTGTAGATATGGCAGAGCTCCAGGCGGTCATGATGCTATACGGCTATGTCAGACCTGGTGGGATGGAAACGTATGTATGAAAATATTAGAATTTTTATATACTATTATATTTCCAAGCGAGAGAAACTCCAGAAAAAATACATCTCATCGAATTATTTCATCTTTACTAGGTATTGAGGTTGCAATAAATAGTTACATGTTTTTTCAGGACTTAATTTCTCAAGTTCCAATAGAGGAGGTTCTCATGGGAATGGCGTCTCAGCTATCGGAAAGAGAAGATGCGCTTCTCTGCTCTGACGTTAGAGACAATTTATTTGGACCAATGGAATTTTCTAGAAGAGATCTTGGAGCTCTCAACATCATGAGGGGACGGGATAACGGCTTACCTGATTACAATACGGCAAGGTATTTATTAGAGTTAATGTTTTTGTGATCTTGATTATTCAGAACTATGATTACTTCATAAATATTACAGAACATATTTTGGATTACCAAAAATGAAGACGTTCAACGAAATAAACCCAAAATTATTTGAAGAAAACCCAGATTTACTGCAAAAGCTAGTTCAAGTTTATAATGGAAGATTGGACAATATCGATGTATATATAGGTAAACAATACTTAATTTTATACAACAACATATGTTCCTACAATTTTCACGTAATATTGAGTCTATTCATTCATTTTGTGCTACTTTTGCAAGATAAAGAATAAACATGAGTATATTGTTTAAAGATTGTAATTAAATTGTTGCAGGTGGAATGCTAGAATCAACAGGTCATCCGGGAGAATTGTTCCGGGCGATAATTATTGACCAATTCACAAGATTAAGAGATGGGGATAGATTCTGGTTCGAAAATGACGTTAATAGGTTTGTACCCACTGTTTAATATATGTTGTATGTGTTACTTAAGATTGAATTAATTTGAACGATTAAAATGTCTTCTAGCATATTTACTCGTCAAGAGATCGAGGAACTGCGTCACATTTCCCTTTGGGACATCATAGTTAATAGTACCGCGGTTGGTCCCGGAGACATACAACGGGACGTGTTCCATTGGAGCGACGGTGACCCTTGCAGACAGCCCTACCAGCTGAACGCGTCCAAACTGCCTCCTTGCAAGTACCTTAAGGGATACGATTACTTCGAGGTAGTATGAGTTCCAGCTTATTTAATATTCATATTTCTGGTTATCTATCTATGCCTATCTTATAGAAGTTATTGTTCAAAAGGTCGGTTAGCTCTGTTCAAAAGAGTAACTTTGTACCTTTTACATTATATGAACAAATGGAAGATAAATTAAATATATATAAAGTGTTAAACTAAAATACACTCATATATATATATGTCTGATTTGCTCAACAATACTATACTGATTAAAAATAACGATTGTTTCATTTTTAGGGAAACGAATTCGCATATATTTACACGTGTCTCATATTGGCATTTGTACCAATTCTTTGCGCCGGAGCGGGATATGGTGTAGTTAAATTGCAAAACAGTAGAAGACGCAAATTAAAATTACAGCAAGAAAACTTGAAAAATACTCAATGTAAAGGTAATATTCAGTGAGTCATTGGTTTAATACTTTCATCAATTTAACAAATACGCAAAGCTCGCAGGATGTATCATTAAATTCATTTTTCGCACATTTTGTGATAAAATTGTGAAAGCTATTTTCGTAATTTTAGGTGCGGTCGATAAGATGGTATGTAGAGAGTGGGTTCACGCATCCTACAAGCGACTGGTGAAGCTTCGCCTGGGTCCTGAACCCGCTCTACACGTCACAGACCGTAAAGGGGAGAAATTACGTACTGTGCCATTGGACCACACCGATCAGTTCACTGTTATTGAAAGCCAGGTATGTGTTGTGAAAATTAAAAAAAAATCATTCCTACATTATCTAAAAAAATTTAGTATGACTATTTTTGCGGAACAAAAATCTCATTAAACTTGCAGGAGTTGGCTCTGCAACTACCCGTTTTTATTAAAATATTAAATGTTTCATTAACATTGGTATGACATTTTCAGGAAACTCGCAATAAACGCCCTCTAGTGTTAATCCGAGTACCACGTGAACACGATCTCGTATTGGAAATGGACTCAGTGGGGTCGAGGCGAAAATTCCTTCTTAAACTAGACACCTTTCTCTCACAACATAAGAAAACCTTGAGTCTCGCACAGGTACGTGTTTATTTTTTTGTTCACTTACGGCTTGTTACCTAACGCACTACATTTTTATTTGTATTGAATAAATAAATAATATAGGCACATACCTCAACCAGAAACAAGATGGCACAGATATTCATTTGTTTTTCTAGAAGCTGTTATTTAATTTAAACTATATTATTATTAAAGGCTGCGCGGGAGAACATTCTTACATCAGCTGAGACCCGCGAAAGGAGACAAAGGAAGTTAGAACATTTCTTTAGAGAGGCTTATGCCATCACATTTGGAATTACACCAGGAGAAAAAAGACGAAGAAATGAGGATTCTGATTCCGAAGTATGTCTATTGTAATTTGTGTTTATTTTATTCATCTACTTTTGGATAAACTCAAACTCAAACTCAAAATATCTTTATTCAAGTAGGTAACTAAGTACACTTTTGAATAGTCAAGTTAAATTAATCGTAAATTTACATTTACTACCAGTTCGCAAGTCAAGGGCGTAGAGCGGGTAAGAAGAACTGGCAAGAAACTTTCCGCCACTCTTTTTAATCGCCAAGTATTGTCATACAAATTGTTTGAACTGGAGCAATTCAATCCCAAGGATTAGGATCATTTAAGTAGTCCTCAAATTTATAAAAAGCTTTGTTGATTAATTTTCGTTTAACGAGGACTTTGAATTTATTTAGTGATAATTCTCTAATTGCGCTTGGGAGTTTGTTGTAAAAACGAATACAATTTCCATATAAGGAGTGATTTATCTTTTGGAGCCTGGTTGGTCGTACACTCAAATTAGTTCTATTTCGCGTATTATACTGGTGAAAGTCACCATTTGTTTTAAAATCGTTTATATTTTTTTGGACATACAACAAGGCTTCAAGAATATATTGACCAGATAGTGTCATAATATTTAATTCTTTAAACTTATTCCGTACCGACTCCCTCGGAGAAACACAACAAATACCCCGAACAGCCCGCTTCTGCAGCACAAATATGGATTGAACCTCTGCAGCAGCACCCCACAATAAAATGCCGTACGACATAACGCTATGAAAGTAGCTATGATACACAATTTTAGCCGTGTCCTCATCAGTAAACTGTCGGATTTTCTTTACTGCATATGCTGCAGAGCTCAGCCTATTCGAAAGAGTATCTATGTGTGGGCCCCATTGGAGTTTACTATCTATTGTTATGCCTAGAAAAACAGTTTTGTCAACAAAGTTTAGTTCACTGTCCTTAATTTTCAGGTTACCAATATCTCGCTTTACGCTAGTAGTTGTAAATCTAATACATTTTGTTTTATTCTCATTAAGCAATAAAATAAATATTTACATTAAACCAGTTAACTATACGAGAGATAGAATTGTTTACATCGTCCAATAATACGTTATTCCTATTCACTTTAAATAGAAGTGAAGTGTCATCAGCAAACAATACCATCTCATGAACTTCGTTGACAAAGAATGGGAGGTCATTTATGTAAATCAGAAATAAGAAAGGCCCGAGAATCGATCCTTGGGGGACGCCCATTGATACCTGCGAACCCGGAGAGGTGACTCCATTGACATGAACTCTTTGGATCCTTCCCTTTAAATATGAATTCATCAGGCTGGAAGCTTTGCCATCAACGCCATAGTGTTGAAGCTTTCCAACGAGTATATCAGGATGAACACAGTCAAAGGCCTTTGACAGGTCACAAAAGACGCCGACTCCATCATATGATTCTTCCCAGGCGTTAAATATGTCCGAAATCAACTTCACACCGGCATCGATTGTGGAGCGACCCTTAGTAAAACCATACTGTTTATTATGTAAGAGTTTATTTTTATTAAAATGTAAAGAAAGCTGGTCTAGCATTATCTTTTCAAAAACTTTGCTCAACGCAGGGAGCACAGAAACAGGTCTGAAGTTTGACGGATCAGACTCACTACCTGCCTTGAACAACGGTGTAATCTTACTTAATTTCATTTCGTCCGGAAAGACTCCACAATCGATACAGCTGTTAAAAATTATAGACAATTCAGAGCTTATTACATTAATAACGGAATTTAAAATGACTGTTGACATACCCCATATATCTTTACTTTTTTTTAAATTAATAAGCTTAAAAGTTTTAACGATATCATTACAAGTTATATGTTTAAACTGAAATTTAATATTACATTCAGGTACACATTTTTCTAGCAATGAGATCGCAGCAGCAGGTGAAGAATCTAGGGACTTGGTCGTATTTAGTGGTACATTTGTAAAGAACTCTTCAAAAGAAGAAGCTACCTCTGGGTCAGATTTTATTAACTTCCCTTTAACTTTTAACATATAATCAGTTCGTTTGTCAGACGTTTTACATGATTCTTCATTTATTATTTTCCAGGTAGCTTTTACTTTATCCATGCTATTTTTTATTTTTGAACTTAAATATTGAGACTTTGCAGTTTTGCAATCTTTTTTGAAATTATTTGAATACAACCTAACATATTCCCTAAATTCCACACTAGTGTTATATTGCATTTCGTCATAGATTTCATATAATTTTAACCTTTTCCTGTGTAACTCCTCATTTGCCCAGTCACAGAAACTTGTTTTCTCAGAGACCAATAAAGTCTTTTGAGTAAATACTTTCTTGAATTCATCAATAAATGATCCAAAAAAAGTATTGTATAAATTATTAGGGGATGAGTTGCCACACAGAAATGGCATTCTATAGACCAATGCTTCTCTAAATCTGTCCAAACGGTCATTTGTAATAGGAGTTATCACAATTTTCTTCTTTTTACATGTTTTTTGTTTCCTTAATTGGAATTCAAACCATTGACCAGTGTGATCAGATTTAAATCTATTGAAAATACAAACATTCAAAGGGGCTATGTCACTATATATGTTATCTATACAAGTTGCGGTGCTAGCTGTTATTCTTGTGGGTGAATGAAATTGATTTATTAAATTGTATGAACGAAAAAGACTAAGTATGCGTACACTTGAATTAGAATGACAAAGTAAATTGACATTAAAGTCCCCACACACAATTAGCCCTTTATTACACTTTACTAATTTACACAATATCTCCTCTAATACATTTTCAACATTATTATAGACAGCTGATGGAGGACAATATAGACATACAACAATGAATTGCTCCAGCTCCACACAGGAGATTTCAATAGTTAGTTCTACAGAGAGGCTGATAATATCCTTTCTTTCTTTGCATTTAAGTTTTTTACTTATTAGGATTAATGAGCCACCATGAATTGCATTTTCTCTGCAAAACACACTACCAACCCTGTGGTTACAAAAATTAAACAAAACTTCATATTTTTTTAGCCAGTGCTCTGTTATGCACTTATGATACTTACGTGTTTCATAGATGCTATAAGATAACTTGTTCTTTTTCAGTCAATAGTAATGAGAACATCTCTATCAAAGAGCGAGTTTGCGAGCGCTCTTGGCATGAAAGCTGACGCAGTGTTTGTAAAGAAAATGTTCAATATTGTCGACAAGGACAGTGACGGAAGAATCTCTTTCCAGGTGAGAAACAGAAAGTTAAACAAACCACTTGTGTTTTGTGTGTACATAGATTTGCTAACACAATCTGCAAATAAAAAGTGCGTTTTAATGTAGTAGATCGTTTTATAAATACATTAAATTACCTGGATTATGCCTTTTTTTTCAGGAGTTTTTAGATACAGTCGTTCTGTTCTCCCGAGGTGCGACGGATGACAAACTCCGTATAATATTCGACATGTGTGACAATGATAAAAATGGTGTAATCGACAAAGAGGAATTGAGCGAAATGTTGCGATCTCTAGTAGAGATAGCCAGAACCACATCGTTAAGAGATGAACATGTCACTGAGTTGATTGATGGAATGTTTTCCGTAAGTTTATCATTATGGTCCTGAAAATTCTTGAAAGAATAATTAAAGTAATACTTAAAGTTGGCTTTACTTTTATTATACAATGCTATATTTGTGGAAAATGTTATGCTTTCAATTTTATTTCTATATATATTACATATTTGAATATAAATTATCATTTTTGTTACACATTAGCGAATACAATTTTTTTTATTTGAAATTGATTTACTTTTCGTTATTAACAGGATGCCGGTCTTCAGCACAAAGAACACCTTACATATAATGACTTTAAGCTAATGATGAAGGAATATAAAGGAGAGTTTGTAGCTATTGGCCTGGATTGCAAGGGGGCCAAACAGAACTTCCTCGATACATCCACCAATGTTGCCAGGATGACCAGTTTTCAAGTAGAACCCTCTATGGAACAGTCTAGGTGAGACGAAGCGAAATATTCATTTAAATTAGTTTAAAGCTGATATGAGACATAAAATTCTATTAATTACTGAAAATTTAATTTTCAGACACTGGTTATTAATCAAATGGGAATATCTCACCACTTTCCTCGAAGAGAACAGACAGAATATCTTCTATCTATTCATCTTCTACGTGGTAACCATCGGTCTCTTCGTGGAGCGGTTCGCTCACTACTCCTTCATGTCTGAGCATTTGGATTTGAGACACATAATGGGAGTTGGAATTGCCATCACCCGGGGTTCGGCAGCTTCTCTTTCTTTCTGCTATAGTCTCTTGCTGTTAACTATGTCGAGGAATTTGTTAACGAAATTAAAGGTACGTTTTAATTTTCTTGAAAGATTCAAGTTATTTAAGATTTTTGAAATCTTATTCGAAATGGTTTTAAATGTATAATCTGATATTTACAAAAATATAATATATTTCAGGAATTTAGCATCCAACAGTACATTCCACTCGACTCAAGTATCCAGTTCCATAAAATAGTGGCATGCACTGCTCTGTTCTTCTCCCTCATCCACACCGCGGGTCACATGGTTAATTTCTACCACGTATCTACACAGCCCGTGGAGAACCTGCGCTGTCTCACCAAGGAAGTTCATTTCACTTCCGACTTCCGGCCGGGAATTACTTATTGGGTATTCCAGACAATTACAGGTGAGAAAATTATGTTTTTATCATAGTTTTTCTTTTAAATACATTTTTTTGAAAGTTTATCAAATGTTTGTTCATAATCTTATAACAATTTGTGGTTACAGGTGTAACAGGTGTTCTGCTATTCATAATAATGTGCATCATATTCGTGTTTGCACACCCCGTAGTACGCAAACGCGCGTACCCGTGGTTTTGGCGTGCACATTCACTCTATATAGTTCTGTACGCACTTTGTCTAGTCCACGGTCTGGCCAGGCTAACTGGGGCACCTCGATTCTGGATCTTCTTTATGGGCCCTGCTATCATTTATACTCTGGATAAGGTACGTTGATTTTACAAGGAAGACATGAGACAAACTATCTGTAAATTTATAATTATAAAAAATAATTTATTTCACAGGTTGTGTCATTGCGCACTGAATATATGGCGCTGGACGTATTGGAAACGGAAATGTTACCATCGGATGTAATCAAAATAAAGTTCTATAGACCCCCAAATCTGAAATATTTGTCAGGTACAATTATTTTTAACGTGTCGTATAGTTTTTATTTTCTAGTAATCTATAAACAACATTGTACTTTGAATTTGTCTTATTCCTAATAAAATAGAGATAATAAAGATAAACTAGATGCCCATAACAGCTATATACGAGAATCAAAGACAAGCCTGAGGTCCTTGGAACCATAATTACTTACTATATTCGTAGGATACTACCTACTGTAAAATTGTTTGAACGAATACTATTGTACTTCGTGCAGGCAAACTGAAATAGACGTCGATGAATATTAAATTAATTATGTTAACAGGGCAATGGGTTCGTCTGTCCTGTACTGCGTTTAAGAAGGAGGAGTATCATTCGTTCACACTAACATCAGCACCACACGAGAACTTCCTTTCATGTCACATCAAGGCCCAAGGCCCCTGGACGTGGAAACTCAGAAACTATTTCGATCCTTGCAACTATAACCCGGAACATCAACCAAAAATTAGGTATATTATATTTAAGTTAATGTCTTCATTAGCGAAGTTATTAAGATTACAATAAATTGAACTTCTTAAATTGTAGAATCCAAGGTCCCTTCGGTGGTGGTAACCAAGACTGGTACAAGTTTGAAGTGGCTGTGATGGTTGGAGGAGGTATAGGAGTTACTCCCTACGCCTCCATACTCAATGACCTGGTGTTTGGTACTTCTACTAATAGGTATTCTGGAGTCGCTTGTAAAAAGGTATGTTTTTATTATAACATAGTGTAATTAAATAAATATGTAACAAATAAACAAGTTATTTTTAAATAAATCATGTATATTCAGGTATATTTCCTGTGGATTTGTCCATCGCACAAGCACTTCGAATGGTTCATAGACGTGTTGCGTGATGTAGAACGAAAAGATGTTACCAATGTTTTAGAGATACACATTTTCATCACACAGTTCTTCCACAAATTCGACCTGAGGACTACTATGCTAGTGAGTTTACCTTACAATTGTGTAAAATGTTACAGAATCATTATAGTTTTTATTACGGATTACTTAACATGCTTTAATTTTCCAGTATATCTGCGAGAACCACTTCCAGCGGCTCTCACGGACTTCTATGTTTACGGGTTTGAAGGCGATCAACCACTTCGGAAGACCGGACATGTCTTCATTTCTTAAATTCGTACAGAAAAAACACAGCTATGTAAGCAACATTGTAAACTCGTCTATACTTTGTCAAACATGTGTTTACGGATGCTCTCAGTAGAATCAAATATTGATAACTTCTTATCTCCAGGTGTCTAAGATCGGCGTGTTCTCTTGCGGCCCACGGCCACTGACCAAGTCGGTGATGTCGGCTTGCGAGCAAGTCAACCGCACGCGTCGTTTACCCTACTTCATTCATCACTTCGAGAACTTTGGATGAAACCAAGCTTAAATTAGATAAATCTCTAATTCTCTAGTTTGTGGTACAACATTTTACAAAATCATATTAATTCCGTATATAATTAATAAATCTTTTATCATTTTGTGCCACCGAGTCAATTTATCAATTCATTTTATTCATGCCCATTTATTTTTATTAGTTTAAATCACACTTATGTTTTTATTGATTAATTTATTTCTTATTTATTTTTAGTATAGATATACAGAAATTCTATTGATTATTGAGGTTTGAAAAATTTAGTACAACTTAGCATTTTATAAATATAAAAGTGGACATTCCTCGACTTGGTATACTCAATCGACGGCAAATCGTATTTATTTAAAATTAAAACAATGTAAATAATGTAGATAATTATTTTGTATTTTAAAGGTATGTAATAAAAAATTCCCTCTTTTATTTGTTTTATTATTTAAAAACTAAGGTTTTTTAATTATAAACTATTAAAATAGTAAGTAAATCGGAAATATCATGTAACTAGTACAATATAAATCGCGCAACCAAATCTCTGAATTAATAATTATAGGCCCATTGAGGCTGCAGCAACGGCATTGTACTAAACATAATAGTTATTCTCAAACCTTCATTTACGCCTGTGTCATTATTGCTCGGTGATTTAAGGCCATCACTTGCAACGCAGCCTTGCTACTTGACAAATTGCTGACTAAAATATATTCATTTTAACATGTTTTAACATCAAATACTATTCTGTTTTCTATTAATATTGAAAAATCGCCATTTATTATTTGCGCCCTACCTGCCGCAACGGGTTACATTCCGGGATGGATAGGTATAACCTATACTAGGTGTATACTCAGACAGGACCTTATTTCATTACATCACTATAAGTAAGTGAATGGTTAAATTAAGCGTCGCGATGATTGAGATATGGCAAAAACTTCTCAATCACGACGGACTTAAGTAATTAAGAACAGATTTAGTTCGAATTACATCGGTATCCTTCGTGGCCATATTGCTAGTCGAGTTCACTGTGTGATTGCAAAATATTGTAAATCGTAATCTACGTACACGATTACGACCTTCTAATTTCGATAGGCATCTCGAGAGGCTTCTCGAGATCATTCAATGTTGCTGTTAAAGGTAGCTGGTGCACTTTGTACCACAAAGAGCAATTCATTGGGCGTGGAGATATACCGTAAAGATATACTGATATTATACTTTGCGTTTCAGTATAAATAGTTCACAGCACCCACAAAAAACTCGCAAAATACTGATATCGAAACAATTTCTAACAGTGCACAAGGTAAGAAAAAAAATATGATTATTATACTTGGCGATTGTCAGTGTGAAATTTATGTATGCATTATGTCCCTCCACGGATGTCTCGGTTGGAAAAAAATATCAAATACATAATAATTAGGCGCCTGCGCTATTAAAATTATTACGTGCACGTGTGTACATACAAACCACAGTACACAGTAATAATACTAGTACTACTCCGGTGGCTCGCGACGGTGGGTTGGCCTTCGAAACGAGATTCTTCCATCGCTCCCTGTCCTGCGTCCGTGTGATAATGATTATCTTATTATTAATGCAAACATTTTTATGTTTTTAATTGACAACTACTACCCAAAAAAAAATTACCTTAGGTTCAAAGTTTATTCTCAATAAAAACATACATGTTACGTTACTTAGGTACATGAGACAAAATATTAAAAACATAGAAAGTAAAATATCACGCCACCGTCGTACGCTGTTACTTCAAAGTCCTTCTTCTTATAGTGCCATCTCCTTGCGAAGGTTGGCGATCATCATGGCTATTTTAATTTTGGATGCCGCGCTTCTAAACAATGACTTGGTGCTTTGACCAAACCATTGTCTCAAGTTTTTCAACCAGGACGTGCGTCTGCGGCCAGGTCTCCTTCTACCTGCCACTTTACTTCAAAGTCCATCTACCAAAAACCTCCGAAGGCGTTTACTGCATTGAAGTTAAAATTAATGCTAGTGTATTAGGTTATTTTTTTTTAGATAAGATGCTTGTTGTGAATTTGTGCATCTGCTTAATGTTTATTTATTTAATGTCAATGTAAAGTGTGTTAATGGGAGTAAGAGTAGTATTAAGAAAGAGGATTTTAATTTATTTATATTGTAGAACCTGAAGTTGTCTGTTTTTGACGTTCATAAGTGTAGATTGCGTTATTAGACCAGTGCATAGCCTTTAAAATAAATAAAAAGTGAAACGCAAAAAATCGTATGCAGTAACGCCCAGACCTGTCATCCCCTTCCTTACTTCTCTATGAAATACGAAAATATTAGCCCATCTAAAGGCTAAATTTTTTTTTTAGGTCACTCAGGTATATATAAGTTATCTTAAAATAGTAATAAATAGGCATCTGATTCTAGTTTAAAGAAGATTCATAGAGAAGTAGGGAAGCGGATGACGGGTCTGGGCGTTACTGCATACGATTTTTTGCGTTTTCTGAGAAGATTTACTATGGTAATATATAAATATTTTTTTACCATAGGAAAGTAGAGATTTCAACGAACTGAAAGCACACCAACTTTTTGAAAAAAGCTGAAATTTTGACGTCAGAATTTTCGATTGAAAATTAGGGTGTTTTTTCGATATTAATTCAAAATAAGGTGAACAAATAAATATTTTTAATCAAATAAATTGCAGCGTATTTGGGACATAGAAAGGTAAGTTTTCACCAAATTTCGTTAAAAAAAATATATTTTTGTAAAAGATAAAAATTAAAAACCAAAAACTTAGTTTTTTGAATTTTTCACATAAATCTTGAGGTTATGTGAAAAATGTGTGAATACAAAAGTTTTAGATCTTTTTATTACCTACAACTTTGCCATTTAACTTTCTTCGATAGGACTTTTAGTTTTGCTGGAAATCGAGATAAACCGTTTTTTACCCTTAAAACTCCCCCCCTACCCCTTCCCGACCTCAGATCGACCGTAATTTATTTTTCCTTTCATTTTGATCATATTCCCCTGCTTTTCTAATGGGTTTCATCCTACTGTAATTTTTTTAGGTTTCAAAAATTATCGGCACTGGTCTATACCTATATAGTCTAGTCGACAAGTTGAAAATCGAACAAAATAGAGATACTACTCCTAAAATTATATGCGATAGCTCATTGGATCCGGAATGACGTCTAGAAAAATGTGCTAAAAGCGTGTATTAGCACATAAAAAATTGCAAAAGTTATAGACCATTAAAGATGAAAAAATAATGGCATTTAGTTTTTTGCCAATATTTAATAAACTATTAATATTTAAGAAATTTCAAATAAAGATTCTGAAAGAGGAGGAAATTTCCAACAAAAAACTCCTGACTCCCGGAACTCTATCTCCATTATTTATAATGTTAATTTAACGCTAAAAATAGGTCTGCGGGTGACATTTTTAGGATTCGCGCGTGGCGTCAAAAGCGACTACGGCACATTAATTAATTTATTTAAGGTATTGAATATTTTTTTTTAAATTTGAAAAAATTATGGTGTGTTCTGAACACTATAATTAATTTATTCCCGTTGAAAATTTTACTTAAAGTTAATTTTTCAACAAGTTAAATAATTGTTAACTAACGAAATTTTCTCGAACGACCGTCTTAATTGTAAGTGAAAAAAAATGTTTAAATAATGGTCGTAAAAATATTTCGCTTCGTAGAGCCTTTCTTACATACATACTTAACAAGATCGTGCCATAAAAGTTAAAAAAATATTTATACTTTGTTTATAACAATTTTTTTACTTAAACAAAAACTTAAAAATCCATGTAATGATGTTAAAAAAAAATTTTTTTTTCTCAATCATCATATAATCGTTTTTTTATTAATACAAGATATTTATTGATTTGCAAAAAAAAAATTCCCGCCATTTGTTGATAATTTTTTTTTAAACAAATTGATTAAATCAATATTTTTAAAAAAAAATTTAACACAACTTTATTACATTAAAATTTTTATGATTTTAAAAAAAAAAATTTTCCTTAATAACAATTTTTAATTGTTTATAATCGTTTTTTTTAATTTTCTATTGTTTAAATAATTAGTTAAGAAATTTTTTTTTCCTAAAAATCATAATTGACAGTCTTCTATAAAGTCACATCATCAACTTTATAGGAATCTCTGAAAGAGTAGCACTTCTACAAATGAAGTTTGATTGCTTCTCTTTTTCAATAATCCAAGCATATGCGCCGACAGAGAGATCAACAGAAGAAGAAATTGAAAATTTTTACAAAGACATTGAATTTGCTCACACAAAGACAGAAGGGAAGGTCATTGTCATGGGAGATTTCAACGCGAAAATAGGATGTCCAAAAACAAACTACTATCCAGTAATGGGTAAATTTGGTTACGGAGTGCGGAATGATAGAGGGGAACGGCTCTTAATTTATGCTCATCAATACAAACTATCCATAATGAACTCATTTTTCAAAAAGAAAGCAAGCTCTAGATGGACATGGTTATCACCCGACCACAAAACTAAAAATGAAATAGATTTTATTATGATAACCCACAACAAACTTATAACTAATATTGAGGTACTTAACAAAGTTGAATTCTCTTCCGATCATAGATTAGTGAGAGCAACATTACTTTTGAGTAGTCCAGTAAAGAGCAGAAAAACCTATACAACACCAGCTAATATCCCCAAGACAGAAACAGAAATAAAGTGCTACATCGGAAATCTACAAAAACATACAGAAAATATAAAAACAGACAGCATTGATATCCAAACATACTACAATATCCTGGAAAAAGGCATAACAGAGAGCTTAAAATACAAAACCAATATGTATCCCCACCAACACAATATCTTCTCAAAAGACACAATGGAACTTTTAAAAAGGCGCACGGAACTACTACACACAAAGAACAAAACTAAAGATATGAAAACAGAACTAAGCAGAATATACAAAGAGACTAATAGATCAATCCGTAAGGACTACAACAACCACAGATACGAGATTATTACAAGGAACATTAAACATTTTAGAAGTGCCAAAAAAGCATACAAAGAACTAACTACACACAAGTCCTGGATTCAAAAACTTGAAAATAACTCACTAAAAACAAAATCCAGAAAAGATGTAATAAATCACGCTACTAACTTCTACAAAAACTTATATAGTAAACAAAATAACCCCGAAATCATATCGCAAACAACCCATACGAACACGACAGATCACATCAGACAAATTGAATACTCCGAAGTTTATGATCATATGAAAAAGCTGAAAGCCGAGAAGAGTCCCGGACCAGACGGAATATGCAATGAGGCACTTAAAATAGGAGCACCCATTTTAACATATCATTTTACGCGATTGTTCAATAAGATACTAGATGAAGAAAAGGTACCAAAACAGTGGTGTACATCGGATATAATCCTTCTCTTCAAGAAAGGAAATCCCTTAGATATAGGGAATTACAGGCCCATAAGTCTGCTGGCAAGTATTTATAAACTATTTTCATCCATAATCTTAAAGAGAATATCTGACGATATTGATAAGCAGCAACCAAAAGAACAGGCAGGATTCAGATCAAGCTTCAGCACAATGGACCACATACAGACATTAGAACAAGTCATAGAAAAATACAGAGAATACAATAGACCTCTGTATGTGGCGTTCATTGACTATAGCAAAGCACAGTGACTAATGCTATCAAAAGATAGCATTAGTCACTGTGCAATCTGGAACGCTTTACAATATTCAAATATCAACCAGAAATACATCAATGTTTTGAAATATATCTATACAAAAAGCACGAGCAGAGTTAAATTAGAAACTAGAGGTGACGAAATAAACATAGAACGCGGAGTTAGACAAGGTGATCCTCTTTCCCCGAAGCTGTTTATAGCAGTCCTTGAAACTATCTTCCAAAAACTAGACTGGAAGAACAGCGGAGTGTACATAAACGGACAATACTTAAACAATCTGAGGTTCGCAGATGATATTGCTGTTATTGCTGAGACTGCAAAAGACTTAGACGAAATGATGAGATCACTGGACTGCGAAAGTTCCAAAATCGGCCTTGAAATGAATGTAAATAAAACGAAGATACTAACGAACAATCGGGAGCGCCAGATCGTGATAAAAGGTAATAATATAGAATACGTCAGGCAATACATATACTTGGGCAAACAAATTTCCTTCAAAACTTCAAATAATGAAGAAGAAGTGACAAGGAGAATCAACACAACTTGGAAGAAATTCTGGGCATTAAAAGAAATCTTAAAAGGCAATTACAGCTCACACATGAAAAGGACAATATTTGATACATGCCTGTTACCTTGCTTGCTGTATGGCTGCCAAACTTGGACCTTTACAAATAAAATAAAACAAAAAATTAAAAGTAACCAAACAGCAATGGAAAGGAGTATGCTGAAAATTAGGAGAATACACAAAATTAGGAGCGAAGAAATTCGTCAAAAAACCAAATTAACTGATGCTCTCAGGCACGCACTCTTACTCAAATGGAGATGGGCTGGACACATCTCACGATACCGAGACAGAAGATGGACCATTGAAACCACACGATGGAAAGGACCCATGGGGAAGAGAAATGTTGGTCGACAATTAAGACGGTGGGCTGATGATATAACACACGTCGCAGGAAACGACTGGATACAAATAGGCAGAGACAGGGAGTCATGGAAAAGGATGGAGGAGGCCTTTACCCAACAGGGATCCAAACCTTGTACATAAATAATAATACTAACGGTAATTATAAGTAACCATTTTAAATTTAAGCAATTAAGTACTAACAACATTGTAAAACATAAGCAAGTTTTGGAATAAATGGCTTTATTATTATATTATTATTATTATTATAAAGTCACAGAAAAAAAAATTTTTTTTATCAACAATTCTATTGTTTATTAACTTACCAATTTGTTATAAACAAATATTCAACTTTTGTTTATTTTTTTTCTAAAACTTCTAAAATTAACAAAAACAACCATATATAACAAAGTATAGAAAAAATTTTTTTGTAAATTTTTTGATTATCATGAATATTACTTTTATTTAAAATTAAAAAATTTTTTTTCTATACTTTGTTATATATGGTTGTTTTTGTTAATTTTAGAAGTTTTAGAAAAAAAATAAACAAAAGTTGAATATTTGTTTATAACAAATTGGTAAGTTAATAAACAATAGAATTGTTGATAAAAAAAATTTTTTTTCTGTTACTTTATAGAAGACTGTCAATTATGATTTTTAGGAAAAAAAAATTTCTTAACTAATTATTTAAACAATAGAAAATTAAAAAAAACGATTATAAACAATTAAAAATTGTTATTAAGGAAAATTTTTTTTTTTAAAAATCATAAAATTTTTAATGTAATAAAGTTGTGTTAAATTTTTTTTTTTAAATATTGATTTAATCAATTTGTTTAAAAAAAATTTATCAACAAATGGCGGGAATTTTTTTTTTTGCAAATCAATAAATATCTTGTATTAATAAAAAAACGATTATATGATGATTGAGAAAAAAAAATTTTTTTTTAACATCATTACATGGATTTTTAAGTTTTTGTTTAAGTAAAAAAATTGTTATAAACAAAGTATAAATATTTTTTTAACTTTTATGGCACGATCTTGTTAAGTATGTATGTAAGAAAGGCTCTACGAAGCGAAATATTTTTACGACCATTATTTAAACATTTTTTTTCACTTACAATTAAGACGGTCGTTCGAGAAAATTTCGTTTGTTAACAATTATTTAACTTGTTGAAAAATTAACTTTAAGTAAAATTTTCAACGGGAATAAATTAATTATAGTGTTCAGAACACACCATAATTTTTTCAAATTTAAAAAAAAATATTCAATACCTTAAATAAATTAATTAATGTGCCGTAGTCGCTTTTGACGCCACGCGCGAATCCTAAAAATGTCACCCGCAGACCTATTTTCAGCGTTAAAATAACATTATAAATAATGGAGATAGAGTCGTGGGAGTCAGGAGTTTTTTATTAGAAATTTCCTCTTCTTTCAGAATCTTTATTTGAAATTTCTTAAATATTAATAGTTT
This sequence comes from Pieris napi, assembly GCF_905475465.1. NCBI lineage: Eukaryota > Metazoa > Arthropoda > Insecta > Lepidoptera > Pieridae > Pieris > Pieris napi. The sequence goes on from NC_062244.1 coordinate 12,960,732, forward strand.
ATTAAATATTGGCAAAAAACTAAATGCCATTATTTTTTCATCTTTAATGGTCTATAACTTTTGCAATTTTTTATGTGCTAATACACGCTTTTAGCACATTTTTCTAGACGTCATTTCGGATCCAATGAGCTATCGCACATAATTTTAGGAGTACTATCTCTATTTTGTTCCATTTTCAACTTGTCGACTAGACTAATATATTAATGATTTTGAATAGAATTAAATTGTTTAAGTTTTGAATCCCTACCCCATATGATGTCAGATATGATGAAATGTTATTTTACTTAGAAATTATATACATATTGTCATTCGAACTGTTTTTGGAAAGCATCTTAAAACTCTACGAAGTGCACCGAGGCAAAGGAGATAGTTTTGACTTAACGTGGTCCACGACCGGATACTATCATTAAATATATAAACCAAGCTATTTTTCGTTGTCTTTTTGTTTCAAGATGACACCATTCATGTCATTCAGTGTATAATATTTATAAAATAAACATCAGTAAACGTAAGACGTAATAAGTAAAGTTATTAGTAAAGATAAAAGTCCCGTAACGGCGAAAGATAAGCGCATCTCGGTTTTAATGAACTGTGAAAAGCAGCAGCAGCATCTTAAACATCAATTTACTGAGTCTGTGTCTTCACTCGTACAAAAAAAAATGAAATACGCGCAGGCAGTCAAAGCTTGGTTGTGCCTTCCAAAAAGAGATTCAAATTATTGCTGTGGTATAAACCATAGTTTTCGTACGTATAAACTTTCTTAAAACAGAATAAGTGTTAACTAACAGTGATCTGTCTGCATAGCAACGTAAATAACTCATTTAGTAATTATGAATAAGGGGGCTTCGGTGTGAGGATAATGAAAGACGTACTTCGAAAATTAATCTACAAGATCACAAAATGATAAAATAATGTAGGTAAATTAAATTAACGACCCGTGCTCATACTAATGTTGTCTCTCATTACATGCTCTGTTTACCACGAGTTATATAATCTGCTCATGTTTCGTGTCAGTAAAACATGGCGAAGGTTACCTTATTGGACGAATTAATAAAAGAAATACCACTGCAATTTCATTTCCGATAAACAACTTTTTATTCAGATACTTTTTACGTAGGTATATATCTAATGACCTACCACTCTGACATTTTTGTAGGCATTATCGAGTTCCACAACTTTTCTCTAAAACTCAATATATCTCTCACCGTTATGGCAGCGATCGTTAGAAACAATTATCATTCGACCATTTTACTTATTTTGCCATTCAATGACGACGATGTCTTTAAATATTTTTGGTAAAATTGTCTATGTCACTCGCAAATAACGTCTCTTTCTATTATTGAGATTAATGAGATTTCCTTTACAATCTTACAAACCTCTTTATAATATTAGCAATTTTTTATAAATTTTATAAAGATATGGTGATTGTATTTGTCTAGTTTTTGAATGCAAAATATCATCCTGTTTTATCCTATCAAGGTAAAACAGAGGCAAAATACTACCCACACCGTAGTAAATACGAGTACCTACATTTCCAAGTATTTAATTAAGTCGAGCGAGGTTCAAAACTAACTATATTTATGGTTTAAAATTTTGACACTTGCAACTTAATTTTAACTTTTTTCCCATTTCTGCACTATAAACCTAAACCTTAGAATTCCCTCTTTGTCTATTATCGCAACAAAATATCAAATCGTGTAGGACGGAACATCGGGACATACTTAGTAATTAGGGAAACATTTTGTAGGATGTACAAAGTCATAGATAAATTGTGGCAGGCAAGGCCGTACCTTTGTTGACAAATATCTTAGGTTTTGAATATATTCTAATTTCCGGGAAGGTGAATCAAACGCATACATTAGAGGAAATACTCTGAACGGTGGATTCGCTCGGATGCACTCGTGCATTTCCTCGTGCGATCAGCGGCACGTGCTTATGAGGAAGTCAATCATAATTTATGTTTTAGTGCATACTTTATAATGTAATGAGATCAGTCAGTAGGAACTTTATTGAAGAGAAAGAAGTATTCAGGTTTTGAACTTACAAGAAGGCGTCAGAAATAAATGCCCAATTTAATTTGTGCGAAATAAAAACCTCGTGTCACACGTCAAAGAAAGCCATCGGCGCCGAGTGAAAGAAAGAAATGAGTTCGTCTCTTTCCCCCGCACTTTCATTACGCAGGTTCAGAGGTGCGCGAGCGCAAGTGAGACTTTAGTTTTCATCGATCGCGCGGCGACGGCGCTCTCTACCGGCGACCTCAACCATTACGCAATCGTTGCTTGTTTCCTAGTGTTAATGTGTACTCGGTGCCCTCCTCGTCGATATGTAATCTCGTTGCCAAAATCAAACCTAAGTGGAGTTTGCAGCGTAAAGGTGAATAATCTCAATGTTACAACGTTTTGCATTCACGAGCCGAAATCCTTGCCCTCAATTAAAACAATTTACAGCACTTCTCATTTGAATTATACGGATGCAAATTATTATTACTATGTATATTCTAAACACGTTTTATGAGTGAACTTGAGCAGTACCTAATCTGCGCGTCAATTAATAGACGACGCGTAGCGGACATATTACATACATATTATTTAAAAAGTTGATCTTCACGACTTTCAATGAGCTTCATTTGCCAAAGGAAAGCCTAATTTAAAAGATTTTCGTTCCGATACAAAAAAGTTTATTTGACATTATCTGAAATTAGTGTATCTATATCTCCAGAACCTTTAACTAGACGTTATTTTCGTTGTTAAATTACTCAACAGCTTTTATGACTATTTCAACAAGTAATTATGTTACGTGTCACGTGAACGTACGCTTTTCATATTTGCGGTAACAGTCAAGCTTCCTCAAAGCATTTCGAAAATGTACATTTAAGAAAATTACTGTTTTACACAAGATAATGGAATAATAATATGAATGATGTTGTTTGCTTGAATTCAGCCGGTATATACAACTAAAGTACCGTTTAATTATTGTCTACGTCCTGCTTAAATCTCAATTGTTGAAGCAATCAAAATTAATCTGGTTAGTTAAATAAAATGTAAACTAATAACCATTACTTCGTTTCGTTCCATCCAAAGCCAGTGTCTGTATTAAACTAGGCAGTATTACAATACTTATGATGCCACTGCGGCTACAGTCTTGGCACTTGAATAAAATATGTGTTTGGTGACACATTATTATCTCTGTTACATAATTTTAAAGTTGTTTTAAACTAGACATAATTAAAGAGGTCGGTAAAATATAAAATAATAGTACTAGCGAATGACGCATTCATGTTGGAACGTAAACCCACATGATTCGCTCCGATGTTGACATGTTCGTGCCGTTTCTTGTTGTTGATCAGAAATATTCAAAGTTTCGTACACAATGCGTTACCATTTCACACGTCTACAATACATTGTTACCTCGACCACAGCTAATAGAATCTATGTATTGTGACGTAAGCACCATTGTCTTTGCCCAACCATGTGACACCGCCAACGACCCTAGATCACGAGAACAATAAAAATAATGGATAATCTTTAAATCTTGCTTTAAGACATTACCTGCATTGTAACTGCGCTGTGAAACTGAGCTTTAAGCCTACTGAGAAACCATCTTTGTCTAACATGCATTTATGTAGAAACAACATATGAAGCTCTTAAATACGCATCGTTTATGATTTAAGACTGTCGGATATACATTCTACACCATCTAATAATCTAGTTTTTATAGTTATGAACTGTAGGAAACTACGTTATTTGTTTTTGATTCCTTTTAGCCTCAACGAGTTAAAGGACGTTGTGTCACGTTTATATATTTGCTAAATGACACGTATGTAAGGGTATAATATTCAACAGCTCTTGTTATTAAGTAGAAAATATTGGAAATTGACGAAGTGGGCGCATGAAGTATTTCGGGCAAGGCCGGATGATCGATGTTTGACCGCTCTTGCGCAAATTCCAACGTCAACATGGCTAAGATGTCACCTCGATTATTTTTGCCTTTTCCTATATTCATAACTCAATACATTACTTGTACAATAGACAAAGAAAGTCTTTAATCGGCTAAGTCAAATATTTGGTTTAAAAATTTTACTGCGCTCCTGATGGTAGAGCGTATATTTTCAGCCGTACTTTTGATGCCGGTTGCGCAATCTTTATCACAGCTTCCATTACGATTACTGTGAATTTTGAAGCTTTGCAGGTTTCAGCTCTGTACGCATTATATTTTTGTGACAAAATTCGACATAATTTGCTTAACCATTAAAAATTATAGGTGACTACGAAATATTTAATCAATTTTACGTTTGAGGCTATTTCGTGAATAATTAGCGCACACCGACCATCCATGGTTCATTTTTCTTAAATTCTATACTATGGTTTTAGACTAAAAACACACAATATTCAGGTACTGTTACTGTTGTTAGTTTTAGGCGAATTATTTTAAATTTCTAAATAATGTGCACGCTATTAACGTTTAATTTTTCATTAAACAAGTACATATAAACGAATGCTACAATTTATAAATTGGTGCATATACATCAATTATATAATAATAATAATAGTATTTTATCAATAGGTACTTAAATATATTATAATATGATATCAAAGAGGTTCATTCTTTAAATCTAAATAAAATAATATCCAATGCTTAAAAATGTTATTAATTTAAAATAACACAACTGTACTTTTATTTAATATTAATTTGCTTTAAAGAAAGTTAATTGGTGCATTATTTATAATATGTAAATTATTTTTAATGAATTCGCTTTTGAATTTAATTAGTTTATCGTGGTTTGCTTTAAACTTATTACAAATGCCAAATCAAATAAAATAATTTTTGTTCCTCTAAGTTGTAAATAAAAAATGAATCAGTTCCTCCGCTAAAAACATGAGTTTGCTTCAAATTTTAACTTCATATTATGTGCGGTAATACGATACCGTAAAAATGATCTACTAGTGTCGCTGCATGCACTGGAGCCCTCGCTTAGTAGAGTAGGATTTATTATTAATTTTGCAATTATATTCTGACAAATAATATGTTTAAAGAAATAACGTTAATACAACAAAAATGTATAATTTTGTATAACTGTATTGAATTAAAGCACAGAAATAACTTACAATTACTAAGCGATAAAGTTAAGCTCAAGAACGCCTGGTTTCTAGTTATAGTCCAAAGGTTCGATTGCGAAAAGCTCTAAATTGCGACACTCAATATCGCACCAGGACAAAGCTAGTCTAGCCAGTCCTAACAAATGCCAACGCTGCTTCTCAATAACTTATTCGGAATTATCTTAATAATTAATAAATTAAAATAATAAGTTATGGCCAGGGCACCTCATTTTTCTTTTAATATATTGTTTCAGGTTTAGCAGTTGATGACGTGAGGATGATATAATCAACTTTCAGTGTTAACCGAGTGATAATATGTTGATTGTGTGTGTCTAACTATTTCTCTGCGACTGCCTCAATACAAATGTTGTGAAACCCTCATCGAAACGACGTAATTCCACCACTTTTGAGATGAAAAGGGAAAATACAAGAAAATTCTTTTGGCAAATCGGTAAGTATTTGAATATCGTGTATATAAATGTAATTAATTAGGCTTGTAAATTAATCTCGTGTCGACAAACTTATATTTCCTTAACATAATATACGTGACAGACTTTGCTAATGCCGAGACAATGACAACTCATATTAAACATATTACGTAAACATAAAGCCCTGACAGTGAAAGTTTTTTAACATAGCTTTTTTAATATGAACATCCGTTTTAAGACTAATAAATAGAAAAAGAGTTTACCGGGACATGTCCTCGATCAAAATCCTTTGTGACACACCGTTAACGGGTTGAACAGCAGACCACATGATTTCGGGTTAAAGTCCAGGAGAGGCGAAAGACACAAAGCGTGAAGGTACAAGAATAAAATAAATATAAGCAATCTATTGCACCCATACATCAAATCACCTCTACTAACTACATACCTAGTCAATTAAATTAAAGAAACGAGGACATCGTTTCCATTTGAACAATAGGTCTCGGGGTGGGCGGGCCTATATTATTAGTTTGATACGGCTGTGTGCCGAGGTACAGTATAACACTTGTAGAATTGCCGAAAGTTAGCTTTCTACTGAGCAAAGATTATTGGCCAATGACCAACAAGGCCATAATTATTGACGCACCTTTGTTTTATTTTTGCGTAGTCACCGCGAATGGTCGTGACCGAAAATGTTAATGCTGATTTTACGTCGAAATCAAGGTGTATGATAATTCGATTATACAGATTCGACGAATGTTCTCGATTTTATTTTTAATTCACTTAATTTCAAAAATCGAGTCCTCGCATTGGTAGGATTTGAAAGAGTTAATACAGTGAAATTAGTCTCGAGAAATTTTTGCATATGTAGTGGTGTGTATATTACTCAGATCTTAGAGCGCGTTTCCACTATATCGTTCTGGCCTATACAAAAATGTTTCGATATCCTAACATTACTATTTAATATTATACTTATCCCTAGCAACACTCTGATTTTTGTTATCAATAAAAACAAGTTTTTATTTAAAAAAAAAGGTTTTGACTTTATAAAAAAAAGGTGTGTGCGCGATTCACACACGATAGAAGTGAAACTTCAAAGAGGAGAGACCGATATATATTTTTTTTTCCTTTCATCTAGGTTTTTAAAACTCCGGGGGGTCTACGGGGGGGTCAAAATTTATTTTTGGCCTAGGACGCACCGTTTCCGAGATATTTCAATCTAAAGCAAAAAATCGTCACTTGATAGTGGAAAGTGGAAACACGCACAAAACCAGAATAAACCAGTTTACGCTGTCCGCAGGTGCCACGTGCAGTCCGGCGTCAGTCGCTTGGTACTGTTAGAACATAAAGCACACATTTCATTCAAAAATTATAATTATTACGTTAATTGTTAAATTTTGTATTTGTTGATTGTTGTTATTGTTTGTTATTATTGTTATAATATTTGTTGAAGTGTTTAATTTGTGTGTAAGTGTTGCAACTTTATATTGTTAATTAAAAATGGCTCCAGTGTTAAAACATGGTCGAGGCAAGCCTTTGACTTCTCAAACTAAAGAAGTTTTGTACTGTTTGTACAAATATTTCGAAAATGAGTGTAATAACAACCCGAGCAGTATTATGACTCCCACTCAATTAGTTGCTAAATCAACGGGAATTTCAATAGCATCCGTCAGAAAGGTAGTATCAGAAAGCAAATGTCGACCTTCAGATCAGGAAGTAACATTTAAATCTCCTAAAAAGAAACCGAATCGTAAACCTACAATAGTAATCGATAACTTTGATCAGCAAGTTATCAGAAGAACAATTCATGACTTCCACATCACAAATAAAGAAATTCCCACTTTGAAAACTTTGCACGCAAAATTAAAAGAAGATATCGATTATAAAGGTTGTGTCAGCACGTTACGAAAACACGTCATGTCATTAGGTTTTAATTGGAAGCAAACAGAAGATAACCGGAAACTTCTTATGGAAAAACACGAAATTAGATACTTGCGAATTAATTATTTGATGAAAATTGCTGAATATCGTGAACAACGCCGACCAATTGTTTACACCGACGAAACATATATACATACATCACATACCCTCTCGAAATCTTGGTCAGATGGAAGCACTTCAGGTTTGAAGCAACATATATCGAAAGGCAACCGCTTAATCATTGTTCATGCCGGTGGTATGGATGGCTTTATACCAAATGCATTGCTTATGTTTAAAGCCAACCAAAAAAGTGGAGATTACCACGACAATATGAACTATGACAACTATTCAAGGTGGATTCAAACTCAATTAATACCCAACTTACAACCAAATAGTGTTGTTGTTGTTGACAACGCACCATATCATAACTCAATACAAAATCCTGCACCGAATAGTAATTCTAGAAAACAGCAAATGATTGACTGGCTGACATTGCGAAACATTGAGCATTCATCCACGTTGCTTAAGCCTCAATTATATGAACTGATTCTGCAAAACAAGGCGAGATTTGTAGAGTACAAGATAGACGAAATATTACGACAGCACGGTCATACTGTGCTGCGTTTACCACCATACCATCCGGAGTTTAATCCTATAGAAAATATATGGGGGATAGTGAAAACATATGTCGCAAAAAAGAATGTCGCAATGAATATGAAGGTTATAATGTCATTAGCTGAAGAAAAAATGAACGCCATAACTGTAGAGGAATGGAGAAAAGTTTGTCTGCATGCTATTGAGGAGGAAAACAAATATCAGGGTAGAGACGCAGCTTTAGACACAATATCAGAACGAATCATAATTAATTTAAATAATTCATCTGATGAAAGCGAGGATGGGGATGATTGTGATATGCCTGGGGTTGATGAATTATTAGAATAAAACATTTATGGCCGGAGAACACCTAATTCATACACGTCTTCACTGAAGTGAAAACCGGCATTCACTGCTTGTAATATTTGGAACTGGCTTATCTGCCTCATACAGTTCCATAGATTACAATGCAGTGGATACACATTTTCACGTCCGTATTAGTACGTAGTGCGTATGCGTAGACGTGTACGCATTTGGTGTGCTCCAGCCACAAACGTATATTACCTTTAAAAAAATAAAAACTAAAAATAAAATGTTGTTTTTTTTTTTATTTGCTGACCATACACTACTACAAACGCAAAAATTTCTCCAAGCTAATTTACCTGTATGTATGTATATATAAAACGGGTAGGGACAATTTATAAGATATTTTGGAAGGTCATATGTTAGTTAGAAATACCGTCGCGCAAAAATGAAAACAAAAATCGTTTAACATTTGATTTCTGTTCACCAACGCACAAGGCTCTATGGTCAAGTGTTTAAAAATTCTAGTGGAATTATGCTATAGGTAAAAAGTATTGACCTCGCAGTACCTTGAACAGTTAACCCCAATGCCCAAACACCGTTGAGGTGCTCGTAGGAAGCTTCGTGCTATGAGAAACGACTTCCTGCCACGCCATCATAAATTACCTGCAATTTGACCACGAAGCACAAATTGTGCATCTAAGGTCGTCCGAGTCTTATTCAATTCTTATTCACAAAAATCTTTTTATTTTAAAAGTATTTTGCGACCAGATTTCGTGTCTCTACTTTGTTTTCTATTTATTTTAATGGTTATGCAAATCATTTTTTATTGTTATCTTGATGCATAGCAACTTTTATTTAGTTTATCTTAAGTTTTAAAAATTGTTTTTTAATCGGATACATTCACAAGTAGTAATTGCGATATTATAAATACATACATATATTATCATTGTTTATAAATTTATGACTTTACTAGTAGCGATGTATCTATATTCATATATAGATAAAACGATATTTTAATTATTAATTATATTTATGACTTTTCACTATAAAATATTATTTATCAGCTATTGCAATTAATTCTATTATTTGAAAAAAAACAAGAAAAATTTACAGCTATATTTTATGTCCGATGCGCTTAGTAATAGATAGAATAAGAACAACACACAATGCTACTTATGCAATATGGAAATTTGGCAAGAAAGCGACTCCGCGACACGCGTCATCGCGAAGTATATAGCCATTGTAAATTACTTATTTACTTTTTGCCTTTGAGCAATGTGTGTGTTTCGTGTCTTTTAAAATTGCATTTTAAAAAGATTACACAGTAAGTTGAAATCTCATTATACCTATTTATGAGCAAAATATCTTGTTGACCATCGAAATGTTAAGACATTTTCAAAGTCATAATACCTGCTCTGCCGGATAAACCCTTTACATCCGGTTGAAACTCCCGGGTGAGAAATAAAGGCTTACGTTAGCGACACACATACATTATTCGAATAAAGGCCAAGCGCGGAAGTATTATGAGGCTGTGTAAGTGTATTTTTATATGTATTACCTCATAATTATTGTCAACTTTAAACTTGTTCTCTCATTAACGAAATAATTGTATATTTACAAGGTAACGATTATTCTTAAGTCTTAGATGGTTGGTTTTATATTGAAAATAAATGCAAATTTGTCATGTGATATTTCCATAACTTTATTATTATTATTATTTTTATCAAAAATCCGATATTTACGAATTGTAGCAGTCGGAATGTGTTCAACATTCTGCCTGCACCATTGTCTCGTACTGCGTTTTTAATTTTCTAATTCATAAATCTATGCTAATTACCCGTCATTTGCTCATCAATTTTACGAAGTAATATTTTTGTGATGGTTACGTTGTAGAAAAAGTCAGTTCAGCGTGGGAGAAACTCACTTACGCAACCGAAAACTTGCGTGTCTAATATTTCATTGATTTGTCATTTTACAATGAAAAACTCATGTGACTAAAAACAACTTAATTATAAAAATATGCACCGCCAATCAGCCTTCAGTATTTAATACGTAATTTGTTATATTAAGCAAAATTTACAAAAACTAACTAGTGTAGATTTCAGTGTTTAAAACACCTTGGTCGATCTTGAACACTTGAACAAACCACAACCTTCCGAACTCATATTCATAAATCAAATAGAACTCCCGTGGCAGAAAAGGTCACAGTACAGTGAGCGACAAAGCAATATTCCGGTTACTTTATCGTTTCCAAACAATCCGTGAAAATCTTTAATCTCTATTGCGCAACTATTACATTACAATGATTAAGTGCCATCGCTTACAACGCTTGCGACATTTTTACTTTTACTCCTCATTTATCATTCACTAGCTGCAACTAACTTACCGTTTTATTAACAGAATTTGGTTTAATCAAATCACTTTATGTATATTTATTTATTTAAAATAATCAGGTCATCTTTGTTGATTCCCATATTACATAGATGCCGTAAGTAGTAGTAGATCTCAACTACTTTCAGAAGCTGCTGCCAACCTATATTTCGATGATTTAATTTTTTACGAAAACCTAAACAATATTAAATTTTAAATAGTCTGTACTTACCACTAAACATATACATTTTTTACACATTATTCTTAATGGGCAGATCGATAGCCCCTATTTGCTGTCGTTAATTTCTTTTAAAATTCCTTCTCCATATGCGACAAGACACACAAAATTGTTCCATGTGCCTCGTACGAACTCGAATTACCTGCATAATTCACCAATGTTTCGGGTTTTATCTAACTATGACACTAATTATGAGGATATTGATATTTTCCACCTCACCAAAGAACATGTGAGAAAATATTTGAAGAGGCGGGAAGACTCTAATTTTGTTTAGGTAGTGATTCGAAATATTTAGTATTATTCGTTGTTTTAAATATTAAATTTCAGTTTTTTGTATATAGTTTTGTCTATTGATGCGCTTATTTGTTTTATTTTTCGTATATAATATTGTTTATCTATGTAATCTGTTTTGGCTTTCTGTACTGTCTAAGTGTTTGTTTTGTAATATTATGTATGTTAGCTGTAAGATTACTTATAATTAAATAAAAAAAATGTATATCTTAAGTGTTCATTAAGAATTATTTCGAATAAAAAGAGTAACTTTTAAACACTCAGAAGTCAATTTTAGACGTTGATCATGCGTAACTCGAGGATCCGCGTTTGGCTTTTATTTCTTTCATTATGGCATCAACGCTTCTCAGCACTCGTTGATCGAAATCACAATGATGCCGAATCTGGAGCTGATAGAATAATTATTACTGAATTTTTCAAATGATTTGTAATAAATATCTAACTAATGTCTGTCATTAGGTAAAACGCAGGTGCACGGAAGCATCCTGTTTCCTGTTACTTGATGAGGTCATCAAAAGGTCGCCGGTACTAAGACTTTCAAGGTGAACTCTAGGATACCGTTCTAATACGTTCCGCTTTTATAACATCACGTATTCAAAGAGACCACTCGTTTTATTATTATTAGCTTTACTGGAATGGCAATAGCCCTAATATAAGAATGATGAAAATGATATCCCATGGAACTATATTTGCGGCAACCCAGAAACATTTTAGTTTATATTTATCATTAGATATAATCAAAATAATCGCGTACATTGTATTCGTTTCCGTAATATTACACATATGTTCTAATGAACATGCAAAACTATATGTTCACATATTTACTATTCACACAACATTTACGGTAAAAACCAGTTTATTAAAATTTGAGTAAATTACATATTTGAGTAAAATTATTTTAAGAAGCTATTTGGTGAATAATAACTGCAGAGGATGTTTCACAAGTAACCTCGCTCACGAACGTGACTCGAGTATTGTTGATGACGTGATGAAAACTTCCATTTTACTTTGAAAAACTATTCGGTCGGTGGGATTAAGTATTAGACTTTTCAGTTAGGTCATTGGAAGTCTTTCTGTAAGAAGTTCCTGTAATCTGTCTCAAAATAAAACTCTTTATTATCAACAGTTACAACAATAATCTTTGTTGAAACAGACAAATATTAATGCTTAATTTTAAATCAAGTCTCAGTCTATTTTTCGTTCCGGGTTGTGTTTGGTACCCACTGTCCATTACATTATTTAATATAATGCTATTCTTCATTATATTAAAATTCATAGTTTTTATTTGTTCCGCTTGTAAATAGGTATTTGCCACATATATAACAAATATGTTTGAAAATAATCTATTGTTAATTGTGATACTTATTACAAATCGTAGTTTATCATTAATTATACTATAATATGAAACATATTTAAATGAAACGCGGGAACAAATTATAATATGTTTGGTACTCGTATGTCGTAAACAAAATTAATAGTATCAATCCATCATTATAGATATAACCTCGAGATTGTTGGAATTTTTCACCACAAAGGAATCGAACATATGCTATATATTTTATTTAGTTTTGTACATTTTGCTATTTTCTCTCGTCTGTGTTCAAATTTGTTATGATATTTTTGTTTTGTATTTTTTTACAGCTATTATCCTCCTCCTCCTCCATCCTCTATCATCCTCTATTAGACCTCCCTTGATAAATGTCTTCGACCAGTCATACCAAATTCTTTCCACGTGATGTAAATTAATTATCACAATACCAACAACATAATAATAATATAACGTAGACATTTTAGGACTTAACAGCTATTTATATTCTCCGGAGTCATAATAATAAATCGTTTTTATACAATCAATATTTCCCATATTTGTTTTGCATATACTATTTCAAACTCAAATTGGTAGCTTGTGTGTGTTTGGTCACATTCGCACATCCCATGTACCAGACCAAGATGAATAAAAAACAAAAGGGAGGGGTGGCGATATTACAAGCTCCTCCGCAAAAGGTACACAGTAAGCGTTGATCCACGCGTTAAGCTAAACTAAACCAAAACTGGATGATTCTTTAGATGGATTCCTAAATTTGATAATAACAAAACAAACGGTCTAAATCTAAAAATCGTATCACTGTTATAAAATGGATCAGTTGGAATATATCAATAAACCTAACTCCCTCTATCACCTAGAGGCGGATGAAATTAAATGTTTGCATTTAGCGTTTCTTTTATGTAAGCCTTTTAATATTTTATTGATAAACCTTTTTTGGATCTCATTTATTTGTGGGCGTCATTTATCTGACGCCTATTTTAATTGTCATATTTAAGACAGACATATATTCATGCATCTTACGTCCACACACATATAGTGTGTGGTCGGTGTGATTTTGGATCGCAGTCAATACTCAAAATATAAATTATCAAAAACGCTCTTTATATTGTACTCGTAAAATGATATTAAACTTATTACTATTACGAAACGTATATTTAGCTTAATGCGGCGGTATCTATGTTCTTTGATTCATTTCAATCCGTCACAGAGATTACTAATATATTGAGTTGATTGTGTGTAATAAGAGCATAATACGTTGCGACAAAAAACTGTGTCGTATCCGCTTTTACGAATCCCCATTTTATGTACCTATTAGGTCATCGCGCTTCATTATGTCCAATTTTTTACTCTAAATGCAAAGTTCTAATTTCAATACATATCATGAAATTACGTTGATTATGCTTAGTATTTCACTTGGCTGCACCAAGTTAATAAGAACTAAAACATTTTTCGACGTTTTCCATAATGTATGTTTTATAGTACGTATTATGTGCCCAGTTATATACTTAATACTAACAAAGTTCATCTAGAAGCCTTTTGCTCTTTCAACTTGTTAAATTAATACAAAGCAAATCGTAGGCACATTTCTACAATTCTTTTATCGATAATTTCATTATTTATTTTAAACTAATTACTAGTTAATCTTCTAACACTTTTTATCGACTTGTGATGAATACAATAATTTTTAACATTTATAAATGCGAATTGACATATTACAAAGAACCAAAATTTCGTCGGTTTCGTCACGTCACGAATTACGGGCGTGCATCACGCGTCCATCATACGTGGAGCTGAGCACGCTAACACGCGCTCCATGTTTAAAAACATCTCACATTTTCATTCAATACTTTGTATTGTGTTCATGGACTCTGTTGTTGTTCTTTGATAGAACGTATTCTGGCTGCGCAAGTAAATATATTATCATTTACACGATTTGATTAATGTAAAAGATACAGTTAAATAATAAGGTACATTGATGTGTTTAAACCCAAAAAAAAAAAATTGCGACGATTAAGTACTCCAAATCTACTAAAACGGCTCAAAAGCAAATCGCGAACGACAAAGAGACGCCAGATAAGCCTCGCTACGTGCGCGTGAGTCGACGCCGACAGAACCTTGAATACAGCGCTCCTTCCCTCAATATAATAATGAACTGTTCAGTTCAACGCGAGACTTTAACGATTTAACACGACCGATTTTCAATATGAGAAAAACCCACCCTTAAGCGAACGAATAAGTGACAAAGTGACCCGAACCTACTCTTACGAGAAATAACAGTGGAAACTGTGATGTTTTGTGCAAAAATACTCCTCTTCAATCAATACACAATCCCATCTGTGGAAGTGAAAAAGGTATTATTCGTGTGTGTGTCATTTCTATAGTTTTATTCATTGCAGCACAATAATAATACAAATTCTTGCTAATCTGAATTCTATGTGAATCAAGAACCTGTTCCTGGCCATTGGGTCGGTATTCGAAATAACATTATTATTTGTCGTTCATATTTGAGAGCTTAATAAAATCAATGTCTCGTATTCTGTATGCGTATATAGTTATTGTCCCTAGTAATAAACATTATAATAAGTTAAATCTAATATGGATGAATAAAAACGGTTTTAGATTCACAACAGAAGCGAACAGTAGTGTAACTAATTATTATTAAGTACTTAGCAGACGACGTCAGTTCTTTACTGTTAACATAGTTAGCACATAGTTTCCGATTAGACAACAAATTAGGTTTTCTTTATAAACAACTTGATACGTAAATGTAATCGTTATACGGCAATATATGGCAATGACTTCCAAAAATAGCCTAATAGAATCTTCCCCTATTCTTATATATAAATAAACAAATGAACACTTCATATATTTTATCTAGTAACTAAAACGATTAAACCATCATCTTATAGGCATATCATATACACTAATACTCAATCGTCTAATAAGGATATAAATTGAATGCATTTGACGTAATGGAATGTAACAATGCCGACTAATTGTCGCTTCGGATCCGGGCCGATTGTCAGCAAAAGGTCATACTCACCCGCTTGTGTCGATGGCAGACGTGATATGCAAATGCCTCGAAAGTCGCAGCGTGATATCAATTATACTGTAGCCTACATTCACTTCTCTTTATGTGAATATAATTGTCTGTCAGGGTTGTATTATCGCATATCGATCAAACAAATTCAACTCCGTTCGTGAATCTAATGTTATTAATAATTAGATGAGACCTGCCATTGAATTTTTCCCATTTCACCTTTTTAATTAACCGCTATAATGTTTAATTAAATAATTATATTTGCTTGTAAACAGAAACCGTTCTGAATTTGTCATTCGACCTTAATACGGCCTCGTAACTGTGACACACCGCTACCGTAAGTACAATACACTTAAAAAAATTCGCGGAAATTATGCAGGAAGACAGTTTACATCATGTAGCTTACTGTTATTATTTGTACTGGTTTTAAAAGTTCAGTACAGTTTTTTGGGCTCGTCACAGGATTTTATTTTTATCGGTGGTAAAAAGCATACGGCACGATTGAATGCGAACAACACTAACACTGCGTTCTGTTTGTGAAATAAAGCGAGCAATGTGCAAGGTTGAGCACACAGTAGTACTTACATTTATTACGCCCGAGCTCAAATATTTAATTCTCAATTAGCTACTTATTAAGTGCAAAAAGCAATAAATATAATGAGATTTTCAAACAAGTCTCATTAAACATTTGAACATCTTTAACCTGTTAGTGCTGAGAGGTCAGCCGGAAAAGGCCTTCGAAATAATAAAACATATAAAAGCACATAATTCTTGAATACTTACATTTCCTCAAAATAATTACTTAAATTAATAAGTTTAAGGAAAATAAATACGCATACGTAATAATTTGTTTTCATTATTTTTCTTCTACATACAACCACTGACGGTTAAATCGATTTTAGGCAAAGGATTATAGGATATGTAGACAACCCGCTCTTTACTCAGTTTATTTAACGTGTAACAATATCTGGCATAATAGATATGAATAATGATAACTAGAGTGGAATCAATACTCACCTCTAACTTAAATCGTAAACTTCGCTCGTTGCTATCTAATATATTATTACAGGGCCTTGGCTTGAATACCAACTGCCCGTTGTTATTATGCCGAGCTGTCATTTGAGAAGGTTGTACCGAAGCAGTGCTCAATGCGAACGTGTTCGTTGTCGGGTGCAGCCTGCAGCTAATGTCAACTTGAAAAATGTTTTTGCTGAACTTTTATGTAGCTAATGTTATAAAGTATTATTACTAGCTGATATATAAATGATACATCTAATAATGATGTACTCGAATAAATAACGTTTCGTGATCTAATTTAGCGCCTAATCATGCGAGTAAATATGTTGCAATTGCTCGGTTGCTTGCTATTTTGTAAATGAGATTACAAACTATATTATAGTACAAAAGTTCTAGAATTGTGCAATTAATATAACGTATATGTATATTTAGTTCGATTTTCCAGCGAATCGTATTACAGAATCTTTATTGATAAGGCAAACATTGGTAAGCAAGGTCAAGATCCGACTGGCCCGGAACACTTCTCTTATATAAGAGCTACCTAACAACCTCTCGCAAACTAATCTATAATTTAAATATTATTAGTGTGAATATGAATATCCTTCAATGTTTTATAATTTGCTTGGAACGTTGATTTAAATAGTTGACTTATTGAATAGTAAATAAGGTATCTTCACTGCGCAACGAATGTCTACTGAAGTCAATATTATTAAAGGGCATAAGCCGTGAAGCTCCGATTATGGCGCAACTTATTTATATTTAAGTAAATAAAGATTAAAAGATCTCGTTCTCTTCTACGATATTTCTCTTATTAGCGTAAATTCAGAAAGCAATTCTGTTTTTGTCTTAATACTCTTAACTTGATCATGAATGCTGATAGCAGTTGTAATTTAATATACCCTCTCAGTGTCGAGGTTCACTTTTGTAGGTTGCGGTAACCGCAGAGCTGTTAAGAAAATTCAGCGTTGCGAGGACAAGACAAGAACAGTTTATATAGTTTAAAGTTCTTTTATTTTAAAACTTAGTCTTCGAGTCGTGTAAGTTTCATCCGGTCAAAATAACGTAAAACTAAGTGACTTGAAGCGACGAACATTCGACATCTGTGTAAAACAATAACTTGATTTTTGGGTGTTTTCCGCAAGATAAGAAATTGCCAAATATTAAACAAGTGAATAACTATAACGTAATGATGTTTCATTCATGCAGAATTCGTGCGAAACTTAAAAATCATTAAATTTGATAAACGTCGGTAAAACAGTAGTTCAAAACTTTGTAGTGTCATCAAATTAAATATTAAAAAACTATGTCCACAGTGTTTTTCCAAATCAATGAAGCTTATGGTATAAGGCGGGGACGCTTTTGTTTGTAATATTTGATCTGCTGAGTGCACGTATATGGTCCATTATTTGCCCTGATCAAAATATAGGTCAGAACTTTGACAGGTGTTTTTTTAAATGTGCTGACTGCATTGTAATTTTGTTAATAGATCTGTGGTCAGGGTATTGTTCAAGCGAAATAATTCGTGGACATATGTAGTATATAAGTTTAATAATTAATAACGTAGACAATTCAAATATGTCCTACCCAAATACTACTAAAAAACTCATTGAATAACCCAATAACATGAAAAGCGCAACGAATTCCTTTTTGATGATGCACTGAGGTTAAACAACAGCCAATCGACGTTTGTGCGCTTTATATGTTGTGCGAGGTAGCTTCAGAGAGACTGAGTTATAAACGTGTTTTATTTCAGCTCTTAAGATCCCGCCGAAACTATGCATCAATAAAAACTATTACCAGCCTACCTCCGTTCTCAACCCTTTAGGTCTTTACCCGTAACCCTGGGTAAGGGATCAATGTTTCCTCATGGACTGAGTCCCTTTTCGAACTTAGTCAGGCATATCATCGATATGACATGTGAAATATTAAGACTTAAGCTCTTACTATGATTACTAAAATAATCGTAATCATCCACATATAATTTGATGATTTTATAAAGCGATGATACATGGTTTTGGTACATTATTACTTTATTTTTTTAAGTCAGAGAGTTATGTTTGTTGTTATTATTATTATTACTAAGTAGGTTGTCTTGGCTTAACAATGTGTAGTCAGTAAAAATTAATTAAAAGTTTAAAATTGTATTCAATTCTTATTAAACCTACTCTAAAGTAACGGATATGCATACCTATCAATTTGATGGATGTAAAGTAGTTAAGAATTCTCACATTACAACTTAAACAAAAGCCTAGTTAGTTTATCCGAACATCTTTTAGGTTATTAAGGTCAGCGGGTCAACGGGTTGTCAAAGACTTCGTAACTTTTGGCCGAAGTAAAATGTTCATACTCTTACATAACCGAAACATTCCACATGACACGCTAAACTAGCGAGTTTGACATAATTTTTCCACACATTTATATTTAAAGAACATTAATCACTTCATTGAAGCTTGAAGTTTTGAAAGCGTAAATACGGGCTCCTGTTATATACAAACCTTTCATATTAATTTTAGGATTTAAGCCATAACCCACTCACGTACCGGATCGTCATCAGTGTGCCCAAACAAGGCACCGAAATTAATGATGTGTCTTTAAGTTAAAAGTTGCACATTTTCCCTATAATATCATAAAGTATTACGTGATGATAGAGCGATAAACAATAGTGTGAAGGTTGATAATCTATAGAAGGAGTGCAAGAACATCCTTAAGACAATCATAAGAAGATAACGTCCTTGCGTATGACCGGCCATCACAGGACACCTAATGGTCGAACAAAAACATAATGGTGAAGCCTCATGTAGCCTTCAATTAATAACAATAATAAGTTAATATACCTAAACAAAGCAAAAACCCCTTTTTTGTTGAAAAGGTGCTTGTATACCAAGGATTTATTTGTACATTTCGGTTTTTTAATATCAATAATATCATAAGCTAGCCTTTGTAATTAATTTAAAATATTTTTATTAGAAAAACATAACTGGGTATCCAGTAATTTATTTCTACGAAAAGTAATCCTTTTATAATCCTCATAATGCAAAGAATTAAATCAATCCGATAATCTTGAGTCGCGTTCCTCAACAAGCATTTTTCTTAGATCCATGTTTGGCCATGACTTGTTGTTCGCCCTTGCTATCACCTACGGCTGAGCCCCGAAGGTCGCCAGCACATGTGACCTTACTTCAGGCACAACGACCCCACATGTTTCCGGGTTAGGGCAACGGTCTTTTTTACGAATTGTGTTAACATTACAATTGGTAATAGTTCAAACCCACAAACCATTGAAATAATTAACGATAAATTGAAAATGAAAAAACGATTTTAAACCCTTACTTAATCGGTATTTTTTTTAATACAATGTATTAATTTATAAAAAGAGCACTACGTAATCTAGACCGTCCTTACTTTATTAGTAAGGAAAACATAAGGTTATGGAGAAAATGCAACTACATTTTCAGCATTGTGCATAGATAACGATATTATTTTCTTTACCTTTCTATAATTTAGGACATACACATTTGAGTATGTGTTATGGTTATTAACTAGATGTATATTATGTTGTATAGCCACCACTCATATGTAGACTATGCACGTAACTTTCGTTAACATATTGAAGATTTTTCACATTCCTATTCGAGCTTTTTTTAAAAAATGTTTGTTAACAATATAATATTTTACACGTACCTACACTTATATTACGTAACATTATAATATCCAATAATTTGATGCAGTCATTTGGAAGTTTTAATAAATAATGTATAAGATATACATTAAGATTTACCGAATGAGGACCTGAAAAACCAAATAATCTGAATAAATCCACTTTTTTGAAGGCAATAAACTCTTATTTCCCAATCGGAATTCCACTTAAACGTCGCTAATGCTGGACACATCATACCACAATTAACCCAACCCTGCTGTCTTCACTATATTTATTTATTTAGCCCTTTATAATAATAGTGATGGCATTAATTCATATGAATAATATACATTTATTCATTCTTTGAATAGCTATTCCTATTTCCTGTTTTCATGCTTAATTTTATAACGACATTAACCACTCAAGTAGAGAAGAAAGAAATGTTTACTACGTTGATAGAAAAAAAGTCATAAATGAATTGGATTATGTTGTAGAATGAGTTGTATAGGTTTATTGGTAGTATATGAAACAATTAAAATAAAAAGTGCCATAAGTTGAACTATACATATTATGTGTGTCAAGTACAAAACGCAAACGGCCGAAGGCAGTAGGTAATTAAATTTTAACGGCCACCATTTCAGAACAGATAAAAGAAGAGGCTCCATGTAGTAAAATGTTTTCCAGTGAGCTATAACTTAAATGAATAAAACTCCTTGCCTCATTAAAACAAATTGTAGCACAGTATAATATGATGTTGCACCCTTATCTTATCTAATGTTCTTTTGTCAGGCTGGGTGAGCGATGAAGGGGTGGTTTGACGCTTTCCGCGAGGAAGGCGGTCCGACTCTGTATGCTTACCATAACCGCACGGCAGTCGCAGCAGACGTCCCAGCCTTGGCGCTCATCGTTGGCGCGGTGACTCTCTACATAGCGTTTCTTGCTATATTTCCAGGTGTCAGGAAGGAGGTGAGCGGTAATGATCTTTAGGTTGCAACATAGCTTTAAAATTAGGGTATCCAGGTGATAGAGATGAATTAACACTATCGGCATTTGTTTTCACGAGGCATAGAGAATCAAAATAAGGCTCATGATGCTAATGACCGATTAAAATGAGCATCAACATTTTTGTTACATACCTTTAAATGCATTTAAAATTAATTTTGATGAAAATGACGCATCTAAAATAAAAACATACTAAAACCTATTTACTAATAGGTATTTCTAACTATTTTCTTGTCTCTCTAATCTAATTTTTATAAATTTACAGAGATTTTCAACATTCGTCATAGTTACACTGAGTTTGTTCGTCGGCACTGTTATACTCGGTAAGAATGACGTTTGTTTATTTTGTTATAGGATGAAGTCCGGAAACCCCTAATGGGGCACGGCCAGCCAGGTTTCTGTGTCCATTTCATTTATTAAAAAAAAATTGCAAATTGCACGTATATATAGACCACCAGACTGATACCGCTTATTTTCTGAATAATATACTACTAAATTTGTACAGAGTAAAGATCGTACCAATTCTTAAAAGGCCAACAACGCACTCGCGAGTCCCGTGGCATTGAAAGTGTCCATTGGCGGCCCGTTTGCCCCTGTTCTATAAAAAAATACCTTTTAATTTGATAATATAAATTGATCTTATGACCACTTAATAATGAAAGGATAACCTTAAAGTTTAGTTGGCGTGATAAAGTGTGGTTTCACAGAATTGCACTAATTAAGTAATCTTTTTTAACAAAAGGAATACAGATAAAATCTAGCCAACCGGAGCTTAATTATTAAGTTAATTAAAGTAGCAAATGTTTATTTGCCATTTTATTTCATCCTTGAGACATAAAAATAGTATGAAGAGTTTATTATGAACCTATACGGAAATGCCGCGGGTTCAAATACTAACTAATCTCTAGGGAAAAAACTATATTTCAGTATGTAAACACGGATCTTCGTGGCATGTGGCCGGTACGCGCATCGCGCGAGCAGCCTACCGCGCCTTTTCCGCGGAACGCATCGACTGTTGGCTGGCCATACACGTGGGTTTGGGACATGTCAACGTTACCCTCTCAGGTAATATGGACTTTAAACTTAGAGACACACAATAATGATGAAGAGGCAGAGTTACTAATTCAAACTCACCTCGCCACAAGTTATGCCGATTAGTTTTAATTGTTGTTTTTTCTTTTAAAACATCACTAGTTGTTTTTAACAGTTTAGTTTTTAATGAATTTGTAAGAGATAATAATAGATCCAAAACAATACATATTTCCAGCACTTCCGTGGGGCAACTTAACAAAAGGGGACCCCGGCGTAGACTACAACGAACAGTTTCAATGGGAAGAAGCCGGTGCTATACAGGAGTGGTACCGAGCTGGATTACTTCGTGGTCTTCCATACCCCTTGCTCTCGGTGGCTGAACATTTTGCCGTGGAGCACGAAGGGTTCGAATGGGGGGCGAAGTACCGGGCTGCGGGCTACACCACCACAACGCTCCTTTGGTATGAAAGTGCATGTATGTATTGGTCGCTGTTGGTATCGTTGCAGGGTAAGCTGGTCATACTGGTCCACGCATTTGTGAATTGCTTAGCCGACCGTGCGTTCATGGCGTCATTTAATTAGCAGTTAGAAGATGTGCAGGCGTTGTTTCCCGCAATTTGTCTACATTGTTTGAAAAGCAACGTTAAGCTTGTTTTATGATGTTTGTTTTAAATATTCGAAACCCTTGCAACGCTACCGACTGCATTCAGTTTTTAAAGCGTAACTATACAATTGACGTATTTGAGTGTTTCAGGACGGCATTTGCGTTATGGATGGTGATGAATCTCCTGCTTGTGGTGGTGCCACGATATGGGGCTTACGCTATGACCGTTCTCGGAGTGACCCTTTGTGCTGCTGCAGGCGGTTATTGGGCGTCATTACCCCAAGATCCTCTAGTTGTGAGGTTGGATGGTGCCATGCTATTCTTTTCTATGGGATGGTGCTTTTGGCTAGTCCTTATGGCAGGTAATACCTATTTACAATTAATGCGATCGAATACGTGCGTAGCCACGATGATGAGACCGATGATGCCAGTAAGTCTTTGCTATAAACTTAAATGTATTTCTTTTCAGGATGCATTTGTCTAGTTGTAGGAATATTCATATCTGCATTGGATCTGGTTTGGCCGCACAGATTCTCCACAATATTAGAAGTTGACTATGACACTCCTTATGATCGTCATGTTCTCATTGTGGATAGCCGACAGAGGGCGCGACCTCAGGCCCAAGCTTCGTTACCTACTAGAATATTAAGGTATCATTTACTTTTCAGAGCTCTTAAGTAATCTACTTATACTAAGCGTACAAGAATATATAAAATTTACGGTCCATTTCGTACACAGGAGGCTGTCCTCAAAGACCCGCGACACAGAGCGACAGGTATCGATGTCCATAGTGAACGAGGGTCGGGAGCGAGGCCGAGACAACCCCGCCTTCCACCACGAGATACGGAAACCTAACTCTCCCTGGAGGTATCCTCTCTTCAGACGGCAAATTGACCGGTAATTCACATTTTATACGATAAGTTTAATCTTTGCGAATGAGGGAATCCGGTATAATCCTTACATTATATAAAGGTTTTTCTTTTTTATAACATTAACAAAAAAGAAGTTTTTTTTCTTTTTTTTTCAGTGTGGATTCAGCTTCAAGCATAGGTTCTAGCATAAATGGTAATAGTTCGGGGATCAAAATGTCACCTTTAGCAACACAATCAATTCCAACTCACAGGTGTGTGTTTTTTCGCTACTTCCTTCTCTCATAATTGTTCTTCGTTGTCGTCGGAAGAATACATACTATGTATTTATATTTAAGGAGTCTATATTCTTATATATGTAAGTGGAAAAGTAAGTCTTTATAATGCAATTGTGCGCTCCTGTTCCACCATGTTTCCTGCTGATAGAGATTTTTTATAATTAATTGCTTGCCACGCTCTTAATTGTAGTACAAGTTCATTGTAAAAAAAAAAAAAATTTAAAAAAATGTGGTTCATAACTGCACATTTTGTTACATATAGATATAGATTTGTCTTAGTGGCACTGTCTGCTGACAGTTAGAGGTCTCGAGTTCCAGTGACAATGCAAGAAATAGTTGTATTGGAGTAAGCAGCACGAATGTGTATGTCTGCCGTTACGCCTTTGGGAGACAAATAAGTAATATTACATAAATAGACTGATTAACTGATTTTCAGATATAGACCACAGATACCAGCAGCAGAACGTGTTAAGGACATGTGGTGACAGCGGGATCATATTCTTACCCTCAGAGTCAGAGTTGAGATTAGCGCTAAGTCTCGAATACCAACCTGACAATATTTGCGCACTTTTTAAAATAAATTTGTAAATATGTACATTGAATATGAATTAGTTAATGGACTGGACATGTTCAACCAGTGTCTTAATTATTAGATACATCATTATTGGAATAATAAAGTAATAAATTCCAGTGGCAAAACGCCCTAACGCATATTGAGAAACTTACTAAGTATTTATTATTGCGTATTTTTATATTACTATTAATAAGTTATTACGACACAAGTGAATACTTTGTGCCATGTTAAAGACTATATTTCTATTATATTTCGTACACTTGTTTCTTTCTAGTCGTTTTTGAAAAGGAATAAAATATGTAGTTCAAAATTAATTTTAGTTTCAAGCTTATAAAAAGAAAGTTTGAACTGAATTTCTTTTTTGCACTTTTTCGTACTTTGACCGTAGTAGGAATCGTATCTTTAACGCGTCGCCTTAGGATTAGAGATAGAAGTTGAAGAGTAGCGCGGCGAGGGCGTATGCTGAATCCTAAATGCAAAGTTTGTTTATTTAAAATAAATGGAAATCGCTCGTAATAATGATACAAAAGGTCTAATAGCCGAACTAACACGAATTTTGTCAATAAAATCGATAATTTGTTAAAAAAAGAAAACATTTAAGAACTAAAATCTGTATTGATTCATCACCAAAGAGGGCAAAATTTTATTTTCCAAAACGATTATTAAGTCTCGGTGTATACTCGTATGATTTGATTTTTAATTAAACGAAATATTTCGGCTTCATAAGTGTATTTTACAATAAATATTTTAACCACAAATATAAACTATGTTGCGACTTGCGATACGTATAATACTTGTTTTAATAAAAATATGTGAATCAAAACTTGTACAATATCATCTCTAAACATAAGGATAGTTTTAATTAAGCCTTAAAAGTCATTTATTGTAAGCATGACATAGATATAAGTTATTTATTCTCGAAAAGTTATGTACCTACAGCATTATAAAGTGTCTTGTGCAAGATTACGAAGCCTCGTTCTTAATGTATTAAAATAAAATAGTTTTTATTTGCACGAAAGGCAACAAATTTGAATATTTATTGTGACCAAAAATACATCGCTGGAAAGCACTTTTCTTTTATTACATCGAAAATAATCTAAAGCAGATACCCACATCTTCAAACAGTCTTATGTTTTCTCTTAGTAAGTTATTAAAAACGCTTTTCACACAAACAATTTTATTGAAAAAAATTACATTAAATTTGCTACAATAAAAAAATCACATCACTGAGTTTGTTCCTTGACGAGGTTTTCAAGGTTTAGTTGGCAAAGAAAAGCGTTCCAATTAACAAAACCTTCCTGAATTATTGTTTCTGTTTCAGCCCAAAGCTTACACTGAAATCATATACATATTGGTTAAACTCCTGAAACTTTAAAAAAAAAACTTTAAAAATATAATTTAAATACTTCTTACTTCGGTATCTTTAAGCGGTGGAGCGTGTCTCACAACTTTTTGATAATCTCCCTCAGTAAGGTTGTACACGGGACGAGTTTGGAAATCGAGGAATGACAACAAATCTTCATATACTATATTACAGTCGGAATCCTTATTCAGCCTAAAACATTTAAAATAGATTCCTTCATTCTTCTAGGTTTGTTTAAAAATGAGATTGGCTTGATACATAAACCTAAGCCACAAATAACTATGTAGATGCAAAATGCAATGTAAAACGTACACTTGCAGCATGCAGTCCATGAGATCAGTATTGATCGGCAACCGGTTGGCTCGGAGGAGTTGCCTCATCCGTGGCACTGATAATACTCCCAAACCGTTTGCATCAGCGTGCAGCAGAGCTTCTCTTAGTTTGTCCCTTTCGTCCCAGAGCCCACGCGTTAGGTCCGAAAACACCAAGGACCTAGGGTTAAACAATAAACGTAAATTCCATCTATTTAAAATGGGAGACCTTTCTGAAAACCAAAGCATCTCTAAGTTATTCACGTGTCCAGATCTTGTTTTAGATTTATGGACTCACCTGATCATTTCACGCCGAGGGCTCTTTTCTTTACCGGGATCTCCCCGGAAGTGGCGTATTAATGTAATAAATTCGTGTTCCGTCATTCTTTCACACATAACTTCTTTGAGAGCTTGTCTGTAAACGAAATTCCCCTAATAAACGTCTCAACTTTTAAACAGTACATATCCTACCACACGATTTACGTAGCGCAGACAAGATATGACTTATGGGGCACTTACTTGAAGCACCTGACAGACATGAGCTCTCTGTTGTCGGGTACCGCGGCATCCATATATTTTGCTACAAAATTTTTGTAGCCATTTTCTTGAGTTGCCAGAGTACGACGAATTTTATCCATAATTAGGGCTAAGTTAGCCATAGGATACTGAAAATGATAAGTGATAAGATTAAAATAATACAAGTGCAGTATAGCAGTGTAAAATGAAATCGTTGACCTCGTGAAAATACAATAATTTACTAAAAGAAGAAAACACCGACCTCGTTCTCATTCACTTCCATATACCGCAAAGCGTATTCGTCAGCTCCTATGAGACGAAAGCAGTGTTTATTGATAATTAGTTCATTCCCCACCCACATATCCTTATCGGTGTAGGCGGGAGGCTCTTTGGGAACGAAGAAATCCACGTCAGGCAGGTACATT
Source organism: Pieris napi (assembly GCF_905475465.1). Classification (NCBI taxonomy): domain Eukaryota; kingdom Metazoa; phylum Arthropoda; class Insecta; order Lepidoptera; family Pieridae; genus Pieris; species Pieris napi. The sequence continues at coordinate 12,987,967 of NC_062244.1, forward strand.
TTGTCGCGACGGAAGAATTTACCTCCCTACAAAACATTCATTCAATGAGTTCTCCCGAGTAAAGTGGGAATAGATATCATGTTTATAAACAGTTTTTATTTTATTTTTGAACAAGAAACTCAAACTATTTAAATAAAAATTGTACCAATTTCCACAGATTTATTTATTACATTACATTATGTTTAACATTTAAACTTTAAGTGAGCGGTTATTACTATAAATAAACTAAAAGCCAACCTTAAATCCAGAGTTACGTTCGCCAAGCTCAAAAATTCCGATAGTATCATCACATAAGAAGTATTTAATGATGAAATATCGGAGCTTATCCTCAGGGTTATCGCTTATGAGGCGAGCGGCAAAACGTAGAACGTGGGAGTCAAACCCGACACTGCAATCGAGCAAAGACAATCAATTGTTTTTTTTTTAAATATTAGAATTTACAATTATCCTGCTAACTAAATATTAGACACAAACTATCTTTTTCATTAATAGCAACTATTTTTATTATAATTGAGGATTTAAGTAAATACCGGTCTTTATTCAAGAACTTAATAAAATCCCTATGAGGTGGTTTGGGTTCCACGGTGCGGCAATTTTCAGCTGAGTCGTCGTAGCTCCCGTATCCGTTCCACGGGGGAAGTTGTCGTTCTGCCACACTCGTGCTGACACACTCAGTGCCTTCGTCTTTTGGTATTGGGAGAGGATTAAAAGAATCTATGGATAAAAAATTAACATTTCGTAATAAATCATTAAAGGGCAAACGCAGTTAAGATGCTCCTTTAAGCGTTCAGCTGAAATAATAAACAAACAAAAGGATACTAATTTACTGACCGAAACCATACGTGACTCTGTAATACTCTTTAGTGAAGGGGTCGCAGTCCGTGAGTACCACCTTGCGACCGTAAAGATTTATAACAGCTCCGATGCTGAGATCTGCGGGACTGTACGAGGGACACTTGGGACCACCTGTCATTTCTACATGTGAAGGGATTTTCTGAAACATTACGATTTATTCGCTTAGTTTCATACGTATCTTTTTACCAATAAAGAATAAAACGTAATTAAAAAAGCCTAATTAAAGAATAATTTACTCTTGGAAGACGCATTCTCTTTAAGAACATAGGTCCAGCTTCCATTCCAGAATTGGGAGGAAGGACCTCCTTAATTTCAATCGTGTCATCCGCCAAAAAGTAATGTATCTCCAAAAGATGCATAATACCAAACTCGCTATCTCTGTCATCCCAATAACCATGAAACCTAAAACACCGAGCATGTATGTACGCATATAATTGTAATTTATCATCGAAATATTAACTAAATGTTTATCAGTTAATATTTCTAGCAATAAACGATACCTTAAAACTTGTCTATCGAAATCCAGAAACTGACGAAATGGACGATGTTTCGGGGGCTTCCCTCTGTCTGTCCCTCTCTTAAATAATATTTTAATAATTATTATTATTGTTTAAGTTAATATTGTACGTCCAGAAATAATAACGACCGTTTACTATACCTTGATTGCATCTGGCCAAGGTATGGGATCGGGAACATTTATTCCCAAACGATTTAAAAATACCCTCGTGAAGTTGTCACAGTTTACAAGCTAAAAGAAAACAAACAAGTCTCATTAATATTTAAATCTAAATTCCATAACATTTCAAAATCCTCATTCGTTCAGACCTTAAAAACTTTACCGAAGAACGTCACTTCGCGACCTATATTCAAATCCAGTACATCATAGTAGTTATCGTAGCTAAATGGTAGACGAATTCGTTGGCGGCTTATAAGGGTGCCTGACAAAAAGAACAAAATATAATATAGACATTATAGTACGGGAGGTAGCAACGTTTGAAAAAAAAGAATTTTAGGTCAGCTGATTTTGTGATATGTCTTCCTTCTTGCACTTCCGGTTAGAGTCTGGGCAATCTGGCTGGCGGTAGCGGTTGCGTTCATTAGTGCGCATCCTATCTGTCCAGGTAATAATCCTGGATTTTAAAAACGTTTTCAAATTTACTTTACCTTGAGAGAGTCCGCTGTTTTCTGTTTTTGGTTCCATCACTTTTATTGTACCGTCTTCTAAGAAGAAAAAGATTTCTACTTTTCTAAGTATATGTGATCCTGATCGCATTTCGTGAAGTGATTGTTGGAAGAAGGCTTGAAACCTTAAGATCTGTAAAGAAATCCTTGAACTGACCAATACCAAGTTTCACTTTTAAGAAGACATCATTAATTCCTATGAACAACGGAAGAGATAGAAGATTTAGACCAACCAAATTACTTATTACTTACATTTTTGTCGTATATTATCCAGGTTGGTAAGTCTGGCGCTTGCTTACGACAGTAAAGAGAAGGCACCCGATTCACTCCTTCCGCTTTATCCACCAACATATTCACTTTATCGATGGATGTAAATACTGGCCGAACTCCGAATTTCGTTTTTCCTATCTAAATATACTCAAATATTTAAAAACATTATATGAAAATATGAACATATATAAACTATCAACTAAATACCTACCATTGGGTTAGTGCCATATCCTGGCAGCATAGGAAGCCGCGGATTTCGCACAGACATGATGCAATTTTATAAAAACTTTCTCAAATAAATTAAAAACGTTACAAAAAAATATAAAAAAAACAAAATATGATAAAACAATTAAGTTATTGTATAATTATCAGCATCGACATTAACTTTATTTTCGTAAAACGTTACCTACCACAATAAACAATAGTAACTATGGTAACCGATTCGATCGGGTGCAATATTAAGCTTAAGGTGGGAACTGACCAACGTTACGAGGTGTAATGTAACATGTAATGTAATGTTACACAGCGAGTATTCCGTGCAGTCAGTACGTCGTGTTACGGGGAAAAACAACGTAACACGACGTACTGACTGCACGAATGCTCGCTGTACAACATTACATTACATGTTACATTACACTTCGTAACATTGGTCAGTTCCCACCTTTATAGATTGCAGAATAAAGCAGTTGGACGTTGCTTTCTCTCAATGTGTGAATGCGAGCTAGCTGGAGTTACTAGTAGATAGCAGAACATGCGCATTCATGTAAGTGTTACTGTTATTAAAATGATACCAGGAATTAATAATCTAGATTTATTCATATAAATTTTTAGGGTTTAATCTACAATGATATTATAAAGAGAATTTTTTTTTTGTGTGTGATAGATAAACTATATACCTAGCTGTAGGTACTTACAAAGTTGGTTGATTACCGAATTTACTATTATTGAACCGATTTTTAAGTCTTTATAACCACCTATATAAAGCTATCGGCAACTATCTTCGGTTAATGGCTTATCGGAGCATAAATATTACAGAAATTAATAGAATCGGAGCATAAATATTACAGAAACAAGAAAAACTATTTTCTTTTGGGAGGTTCCCTTAGTTTGTTTTGGTAAACATTACCAGATCTCTAGATCAATCTCAGAAATTGAGAAAGAGAGATCGCATTGTATAACCAGCGGCACGTAAGTCTAGCGCTGGCCGATACGTGGAGGGGATTGCTGCGCATGTGTACTGTCGCGCGGGGGACAAAATGCGACTGGAGAGCCAATCGACGCTCTTCATTCCGCTAGCCCCCCTCAGGTACCTTATTTTTTACTTCTGCGCAATAACGGTCAGCGCTAGAGTTTCGTGCCGCTACTTATAGTTAGTGTACTAAATACCAAATAGCAGCAATGATTAGGACGTGAACGGTGAAACATCAACAATATCGACGTAGGAAAGCATATTTGCTGTAAGTAGACATATTGCAATTGTTCACCAGAGCCAAAAAACTTAATTAATTTCGGAAAAAAATTAATAGTGTCGAACCTATCCATGATATTGCTACCATTTTTGAAACATATATTTATTTAACTGCCAGTCACTATTTGCAATGTAAACTTTTTATCCAAAGTTACTATAAGTACGTGTTTGGCTAGTTACAGCATACAGTTTTTTAAATCACAAACCTTTAAAACGCTGTAACTAAGGAAGAAAAATGTACGCGCGGAAATATTATCAATTTACAGGCGGTAAATATGCTGTATGCTTACTGCATTTATGTATTTGGGTACTTTCAATTGCAATTCAAGATGTAAGATTAGTTTATAATTATGATTAGATCTAGAAATGCAGTGGGTCATTTGGTAATGTAATGTTTGGTTGAAATAAAATGTCGTAAATGGTAAAAACAAACTAAAACTGTAGGTTCCCTAAGCTTGCTGTAAGTAAACGAATGTAAAAATCATACGCCGCAGAAATGCTGTAAGTAGCGTTAAGTTTTTAAATGGGAAGAAGTAAGTATTTGTAAAGAAAAAAATGCAGTTGTTCTTTTGCTGTAAGTACAAATTGTCTAAAATGACTGGATTTTGGTCTACATACAGCATTTAATCTTACTAAAAAAAATATAAGTACGGGCGTTTTCAACCGCGTATGTAATTTTTTTTTCATCGTAGAGACACAGGACCCGGGACATTCGATGCGGTTTTTTTTTCTGATTCTAATGGCAGTAAAAAGTCACTTTAGGTATTTTGTCTACTTACAGCAAATATGCTTTCCTACGTCGATATATTGACATTTTACATACGTATTTTGTTACGAAAGAAATTTATAGATCGTACTTTAATTGAGCGCTCAATAATAACATACCTGTATTGCATTTTTTCCAACCACTTCCATCCAATATGTAAAGATTAACTCTTCATTCTTCATAAAACAGCTGTTAATACTTAAAATCGACTATTTATGGATCATCAAAAAATATATTTCAAACGTTATCTGTGATAAAATCTATATCTGTAACTTCATCGTGCCGAGTGCTGACATTTCAGCTGACGAATGTCTTGACTAAATAGAAAATAACAAATACTGTGGGCTTAGGGTTGGAAATTCAAACAAAATAGATTCTTCCACTAATTATTGAATAATTAATCTATAAATTTAATTAAAAGTCTAAGAAAGATAATTTAAAAAAAACCTTAAATTGTTAGTTTTTTAGATGCTGCCTTGATTGTAAATAAAATTCCTGTGCTGAAAAAAGCTCTTGTAGTCACCACCACAACTATATTAAAATTTGATCATCACAATGATTGACATAATAAATAAAATAGATTCCTTCTTTATTTTTAACTCGAATTTTGGCCCTCGTGAAGGAGATGTAAGAACATGTAATCATGTTTTACGTTAATGATAAAAAATTTATGTTTAAATTTATATTTTTTTAAATTTTTTTTAGGAATTGAAAAGGATTCTATATTTTTATCCTGGTCAAGTAAATTCAGATATCCAAAAAACCCAAGTTGGTTTATGTGAAGCAGTTGTTAAATTTATGACGTAAGCTAAAACTTAACCAAAGTTATTCTATTTTGAAATGCATCCTTCCTAAATTTTTTATAAATTTGTTTAGAACATTCTCATCAGCACCTTGTGAAGCATTGCAGACTCAGTCAAAGAGATATATTTTTTACCAGCCTGAAAAAAACTTTTGGATGGTTCTAGTAAGTTTTCAATTCTAAATCACTACTTATTACTCTTTATTCAATTATTACTTAATACTCTTTCAATTAAGAAATACAGGCATTGTTATTACTTATAAATATGAATTAACTTTGTACTGATTTTTTAGGTAATTTGCATACCATATGCAACAAAATTACCTGGAGATATCAAAGATGCTGTAAGTATATAAATATGTACTAGTAATAATCAAAGATAAATTAAAAAACATTATTTAACTAAGTCTGCATATATTGAATCAATATCAAAAGCAGATGTTACCTTAAAGATATTAACTTTTATGGTTAATGTTGATTCGCTTTTATTTGAAAGTTTCAAAAAACCAAATGTAGACATTAGACAGGTATTTAATAATTCTTGACATATAAGAGCGCTTATTTGTGCAGAAGTTTAGCGCAATTATGTGCTAAACATATAATTTTGTTGTAAAGTATGCTGTGAAAAAGTTTTTTAATAATAGTTTTGTTTCAGGTTGAACCAGCAATAATGCATGATTTTATGATATCATCATATAAAATGTTTAGAATGTTTATGGGATTTTTTAGAGAAATTCTACCTGAAGATACATATGCAATCTGTGAAAAATTCTTTACTCCAGTAAGTGTTAATACAAGAATAGTTGTGAAACAATAATTAAAATATAATTTCATGTGTTTCTAAATATGATTTCAGTATATCTCTAGCAGAAATGTAACAAATGATCTGAGCAATGTCATACAGGGCATTAACTATTTACCTTTAGAGAAAAATACATTTTTTAAAGTTATTTGTTTTATTGATTTACTTGAAGTAAATTATCCAGACTTCAAATGTATTTCATTTTTGTACAATGATCAGCTTATCTGGTAAGTTTTGCATATGCTATGCTGATGTTTACAATTTATTTATTTATCAACGGGTAATTTATTTAAAGGCTTTTGCAGGAATGGCTTATGCAAAGACGACATGCTGACACTATACCAATATCTAATACATAATTTGCTACCCAAACAAGTGGAAAAGGAAATTCAAGGAGGTGCTGTTACTGCAGCTGAAAGACACGGTCGTTTCATCAGTCCCCCTGAGGGCATACATAGTGAGGATGATTTAAAAAAGATTATTAAAGTTTACTTAATACGAGAAGATGATAATGAAGCAAAGGCATATTATCTTGTTATTTATAGAACACTGAGTGCTACTGTTAGCTTTACTGTCGTTGGTATGTGAACAATGTCTTTGAATCAAATATGTTACAGCTATGCCACATAATTATATTGTACAACCTTTTTTTTTTACAGAAAATACCAATCTGGATCTGTCAACATTCAGATCACTTGACACTTTCATTGGTCCAAAACTTTCTACAATTGCCTCATCAATAGGAGAACAATGCACTATGCATGCTTTAGTAAATGCTCAAATCACCCCAACCGATCACAAATTTTTATATTTTAATAAACTCAACTTAGCTTTAAAAACATCTGTAAGTATGTAATTACCCAGTTAGGTTTAACGTATAAATTAATTACCAATATTATATTTTTTTTGTTTTAGATGCCATCAAACAGTATAACTCCATCGACTGCAGTCAGCCCAGAGGTTTTGAATATAATTGCTGAAATACACAATGATCACAGAAGGTAAGTTTCACTGCAACTTGTCTACACAACACAATCATTATGGTAGGGGAGCCCACGATGCTAAATGGGGATTTACTCGAGCGTCGTAGAGACCTATTGGGATGCAAAGCTTAGATAAAAAGAAGAAAAAAATGTTATATGATAAATTCCTTTTCATCGGTGGGGGAAGCGGCTATAGATAGTTAAATATGTAAAAAAAAACTGTTGCATGGACATCCTCGAGCGCGTCAGATATTGATAGCATTTATGCCCTACGTATTTTTAATAATGTACGTATGTTAATCTGATCGTTTGCATGATGCGGGTGGTTGTATTTAAGGGTTGAAAATTTAAAAAAAAAAAAATTTATCGAGCGCGTCAGATTTTCTAAGGGAGTGTTAAGTGCACCAAAAAAAAGCTCTCATTCACTAATCTGACGATTTCAATGGGACGCAAACCCACAGCCATTTTCTTAATTTGCAAAAAAAAAATCGCAATTTTGAAATACTCAAGCGCGTCAGATTAAGATATATGTGGTTCATCTTTATGTTCTAAACGTACTGTCTCATAATCTGACGATTATCTAGAGGGATTCGCCTGATCTGCCAAAAAAAAAAATAGAAAAACGGTTCACCTAAAGGGCCATCCCTGCAACTTCCCGCTAATTCCATTCCTGGGCGCTTAAAATTGATATTTTGAGCTCGCTGAGTTCAAAGAAATAACATTTCTATGCATTTGAGCTCTCCCAGCTCGAAAGTCTGATAGAAGTTTCATAGAACACTATTTTTGGAATTTTCAAACCGCAATAACTTTTGAATGGATCAAGCAATTTTCACGCGGTTGGCGGCATTCGACGCAGTTTTATCATCCTCATAAATAATTTTGCAATTTTAATTGATCGAACCACAAATTTCGGAGTAATCCCGAAAAAACACTTTTTCGGGTTTCTTTCGTGTACGATATCTCTCGAACGAATCAACCGCTTTTGACCAGCTTGGTGGCGATCGACGTGGTTTTTCAAGCTCAAAAGCGGATTAGTTTTTGAAGTTGATCGATAAAGAAACCACTTTAAAAAAAAATATTTCTTATTTTTTTAAGATTTTTCAAAATTTCTCAAAATCTATCGGTCCGAATCGGTTCAAATTCACAGGAAATGTAATTTTGAGGGAAATATTTAGAACGCCGTTTAGTAGATTCCGATCGGTTTAAGGAAATGTAGGCATCACGCAGCTGCACGCATTTAACTTTATCGACGAATTTTTGTTATTTCGGCTTGCGGAAATCGTCAGATTATATATTTTTCATTATTCTTGAATTATTTCCTTCAAAATAAAAAAAAAATTAGCTACGCTCGACAATGTCGAGATGACGTTTTTTTTTTACAACTTTGTTGCCCTCCCCTTTTTTTCCGTCACTCTCAAATTGTCAGATTAGTGGAATATACACTTTTTAGGATGTAATTAACTCACCCTACCTTAATCTGACGCGCTCGGGAATTTCTGATGGTCAATTTTTTTTTACTAAACTGATCCTGTCTCCTTCACGTGCGGCTTTATATATGGGCCTCATATTTTGTGGAGGTACTTAACCGGGTACAAGGTATCCCCCTATATATTAATCTGCCGCGCTTTAGTAAATCCCGAAATCCCCTCTTGGGCTCCCCTACCATTAGTTACACAAATCTAGATTGTTATATGCTTTAATACTTCTTTGCAGCCTTGGGAAATATGGTGAAATCATTATAAAAACTCCTGATGAATATTGGATAACAGGAAAATCTTCAAATGACAGAGAATTTTATGTAGTTATGCAAAAAAATGCCAACCTGAAGGAGATAGCAGGTATTTTTTTGGAACATTAAGTACTTTATTTCAATATTTCTATTACAAACCTAACTTATATCTTTCAGATGAAGTTAAAAGAATATGTGAAATGCAGATGAAAGGAATTTTCTTTTATCCCATGTAATGACTGCAAAAAATAGTTATAAAAAAACATTATATTGTATTGTTTATTTAATAAAAATGTTCTATATTTATTACATTTGAGTATTTTATAATAAATATTCTAAATTTTACCAACTTTTCTAATAATATTTACAAATACGAATGTTAGTCTTTTGAAAGCTTCGTATTTTCTTTGATGAAAAATTTGTTATAAGTTTTGATAACAAGTTCTCTATTTTCATATCCCCATGCTAATAATACACAAATTAAACATGCAATACCAACAACCAAATGTCCCACTAGATTAGTGTCATAAAGCTTATCTTCAGAGATTTTGCATATAATACCAGTGACCGTTAAAATAGTTAAAAAGAATTTACCCACAAAAAGACCTTCCAATGGCTTGAAACTAGTATCATTATATTTATCACGAATAAAATGAATACTATGCAGTATACGAACAAACATATTTATACAATTTGATATAATAAATCCAACTGGACCAAATAAGTATGTAAAAATATATGACAAAAGCAAAAAAGTTATAGAAAAGAATACCATAAGATAGTTGTAACTGTTTAGTTGACCACTAGTCATAGTAGCAAAAGTGTAACACTCTGTCATACCATTAATGGCCATTAAAACAATTGCCAAACAGTGACTCCTGAGTAATTGCACTGGCAAGCCGCTTGAAACAAACACCTTTCCACCATACAGTGCTAGTAATGTCCTCGAGTAACTCTGACCATACACAAATACAATAAGTCCAATTGAACTAACCATCTTACAAACTTGAGATAGTACTGTACAAGATTCCTGAATTTTATATTGATCTTGTTTATGGAGTGGTAAATCACGGTTAAGCATTTGAGTAAAATAAAAATAACTGCTTTCTTCAATTGGACGAAATATAAATCGAGCCGCTAAGCTACCTAGATTATTAACCACATCATATACAGCTTGCTCGCTAAATGACATGACAGGGCTCACAGACATAACATACTTCTCCCCTTCAGTTAATAATTGTTTCACAACACCCTGCTTTGCAAAACTAACAGTAAGAGTTCTTAACTTTTTATCAAAACTGTTATTAAATGAACCTGAAAATTTTGGCAAGAAGTCTCTTATTGATGTAAAGTTAAAGTCATCCATATTAGTATATAATTTATGTAAAATTCTGTTTGGAACTATTTTAGCTTTAATGCCTCCTTTAGAATACAAAGGTTTATTTTTAATGTACCAATAAAAGAAAGAATAATATGCAATTACAACAACTGCTATACTGACTACCTGTGCCACCGAAAATGCTATTAGTGCCATTGACCTGTCATAAATAATAATTGAAAGAAACAGCACTGTTCTAACAAAGATATGTAATGTGTCTAGGATAACCTTTAACTTCACAAAACAATAAAGTTGTGCAACAAGAATTAAATTAGCTGAACACAGCTCCAAAATGCATGAAATTGCAACACTCCAACATCCAAATGTATACTGAGACACAAGCTCTGGGTGACCCAATGGCAGGATATGCAACCAAATGTATACAAAAACAGTTGAAAGAATACAGCTTGTTGGTACTGACAACCATGTCTGATTCATTATTTGATTCCAAGTGCAGTTATCCTTCTCTCCTAAGCAGGCTCTATAGAAGGGTTCTCTACTTAGGAACAATATGGTACTTTCCAATAACAAAAGTCGAACATTCATTATACCAATAATATCATGTCCAACATTTCGAATTACCCAGGCATTGATAATAAATGTTATACATCTAAAAAATATTTGAAGAATAATGTTAAAAGAAGCATTTTCTAAACTGCTCATTAAAAGGTTGCGACCCATTTTTAGATTTTGGTTTTTATACATTAACAGATATTCCTTCCGAGGCAGGTGCCTGTATGCTACGTTTTACCACATGTATCTTTTTATTAGATAAACAGATAATAAACCAATGGTCCTCATATGTTATAGATATCTTTTTAAAATTTTCATTTGGAGCAAATGCCACTGGATCTACACTGAAAAGTTAAAACAAATTAGCACATAGTTTTCAAATGCACATGAAGTACAAAGATTGAATAATAAAACTCAATTACCTGTTGGATAAACTGATTAGATCAGTAACAATGGTTGCAACTCGTTCGTCGTTTTCTAGTTCTCCACCCGATTCTAGTACAGCACCATCCTCTGTTAATATTAAATATCCTAGTCTGTCTGGAATTTTTTCCATTATTGCTGAAATTATGATTCTTAATACTATAATGAATAGACTTACATGAAACATCAAAATTAATTTTCATTACCTTCCACGAAACTCATTCAAACTTGCAGTGTAGAGTTATCTCTAAACTTTGCTAACTAGTAACAACTGACAAAAAACAACTTATGTTTTAGCGGGTTATGATTGTAGCGAAAAAAGTATCGCTTTTAATTCGCAAATTGTAATTTGTAATGTATTTAAAAGGTATTATTGTTCATACCCTATAAACTTAAAGTATAAACACAGGACTGATGGAGCAATTATCATTTATCATACAATTCATAAAGACTATAAACCTAAGTCCTAACATATAACATAGTCTATGGTCGTGTCAGCTATCAACCCGCAACCGTCTTGTCTGGTGGTTGAGACGATGATGAAGATGCTTTAACGTAAATAATGTAGATAGTAGAAAAGTAAATTTGTATAAAAATTACAATAAAAAGGGTTTGATTACGATTTATCTGAAAATCAATTTTCATCAAAATCAAGTTTACAAGTTGAACTCTCAATTTTTTAATCAGCACTGCAATTTTAGGAGCCTAAAGGCTTTAACGTGTGACTCTAATCTCTGATATTGTAGGTTCGATTCCGTCTATGCACCACACACAGAACGTCCATTTCTGCATTTAACACACACGTAGGGGAATGTTGCATACTTCAGACTCAAAAAGTCAACAGTGTGTGTCTGACATAGAAGACTGATTACCTATTTATCTATGAGGTTTTTTTTTTATTATGAACCCCGATAACCAGTAGGTAATTTTCCAGAATAAAACAAATTATGTGTCCAATTCACACGTGGTAGAAGTGAAACCTTCAAAAACAAAGTTTTTATAATTAAAATATGTAAATTAGACTTTTTCTCTATCTAAATGTAGGATCTTTTCTTTGAAAAAAAATATATTTTTATGTTAAATTTTTATTTATAACTTTAATATCAATCTTTAATTTGGTAAAAACTAAAATAATAAAAGTTTGAAATAAATTCACAAGATCCAACGTGGGAGAAAATGAGATAGGAAGCATTATACAGTGTATAAACTTTTAATTAATTGTAGAACGAAGTTTTCTCTTCAAAAAGTTTCTATAACTAATGATTTGTAAATAAAATTGATAAATAATCTAATTTTATAATTAAACTACTTACTTGACTTACTTATTTAATTTTCATCAAATCTGTTTTTTTATTTCAGAAAATGTTCAAATACACACTAATTTAAAGTTTATACACTGTATAATGCCACCTATCTCACTCTCTCTCACGCCAAATCCTATTAATTTATGTGTCTGTCTCTTTTTACTGTCGCTTTTGCCGTTGCATCCGGTTTGAAATCACAACGATTCTAAAGAAGTTTCACTTCAAAAAAATTTATTGCAGAAATTGATAGATTTAAAGAGTTTAACAACGAATTCTGTCATCTATAACAATAAATCGAAAACTTAAAATATCTCCGACCTCATCTGATATTCAGCAATCCAATCGTAATATAGAAAATTCTATCGTATATCTTACTGCACAAAATAAAGAATACAGACAAAGGAACAAGAAGATCGTTTCTACGCTTGTTTTTGGAGGACAAAGTTCTGCAAAAAGGGACGCGAAAAGCAAATTTTGAGATGAGAAATCAACAAACTTTATAGCAATATATAATATGGTGACGAATATATTACTTTCAACGTTATGATTTTAGGCTCAATATAATTGGTACTTTGTCTAAGCCTGACACGTTGAAAATATGTGTTGACTGTCAAGTGACTTGTAAGTTAAACGTCATTGACGTTTAAACTTTTTCGTCTGAAGTTATTTTCGATATTTGAACCATTCGCATTTTGTAGGAAATTTCTGTATAACGTTTTAAAACATCTGTATAAATTTAGAAGTTAAATATTAAAAAATGTCAGGAAAATCTAACAAAGCGTTTACAAAAGAAGAAGAGCTTTTGTTGCAAGACTTTAGCAGAAATGTCTCAACAAAGTCATCAGCCTTATTTTATGGGAACGCTTTCATTGTATCTGCTATTCCGATTTGTAAGTTATTAATTAAAACTTTTAGTAATTTATTGTTTAAACTGATACATAAATGTAAAATTGGTAATGGCAAGTCTACAGTAAGTGAAAGTCCTACTGATGTGGCAATTGTGTCATTCAGTAAATCTTTTTTAAACAGCAATTGTATTTTTTAAGGGTTGTTCTGGAGAGTGCACTCTTTAGAGGTAAACACATCCCTAGCATGGTTCGTGTTTGTAACAGCAATCAGTACGTGGTTGTTGGCCCTGGCCTATCGCAATACAAAGTTCCAGCTGAAGCACCGTGTCGCTGTCCGTAGAGAAGACGCTGTGGCCCGCGAAATGTCTCGAAAGTTAGCAGATGACAAAAAGATGAGCAGAAAGGAAAAGGATGAGAGGTATTTAAAAATTTCTGTCAGTAACCTTACTAATCTTATTTAAAGTGTATCTAGTTGTTAGTGATGCCCTTGTACTTTGAGTCTTTTATTTTTACAAGATAAGAAAATAGAAATGATTCTTTTCCTATAATAATTAATGTACATTACTATGTACTTGTATCTACAATGATTAGGTAGAAATGTCTTTTAAAATTTTATAAAGTGGACACTTAATAACCAGACAGTAATTAATAATCCAATCCAAAACTACAATATATTATAAGGAGAGTTCTTTTGCCTTTTCTCTCTGTTAGTCCTAAGTAAATTAAAGCAAATCTGTGATTATTCATAATAATTACTAAAAGCTCAAAACATATTTTATTACTAATAATAAATTTGTAATAAAATATGTTTAAAAGTTATTTATGATATCATTTGCAGGATCTTATGGAAAAAAAATGAAGTAGCTGACTATGAAGCAACAACTTTCTCCATCTTCTACAATAATGCCTTGTTCCTGACAATAGTTATCTTGAGCAGTTTTTACTTACTGCGTTCATTCACACCTACAGTGTATCCTTTTATCTTAATATATTATCATTGTAACAGAAACATTTTATACCATTAAAATGGTGCCGCAGCAACCAGTACAAAGGATAAGGTATATGTTCATATTTATGGTTGTTTTTTCCTTAACATGCTCCTTTCAGTAACTACATAGTGTCGCTGACTGCTGCCTCAGGCCTCCTCGCCCTCTTGTCTACAGGAACAAAGTAATTGTTCAATAACTTGGTGTGAAGTGTGTTTGAAACGGAGTGAATTGATAAGATTTAAGTAAGATTAAAAGTACTCTTCTGTTTAGATTATTTAAGAATGAATTTATTTTGTTAGGATAATTAAACAATTTTTGATTAATGTACAGTTTTATTTACAAAACTCATAAAAGCACAATTATTTACCTCAAAATTGTAATTTTTCAGTCGGGGTGGGCTAAGTACCATACATCATCACAAATATTTATTTTGTATTATCCTATTTGAGTATTAAGTAGTATTTTAGAAGTAAGTAAAGCAAAAAACTATGTCTACCACATATTAAAAATGAGTTTTAAAGTATAAAAGATTGTTGAACAATAAAATTATACTAATCTCTGAAATTGAGTAAGAAGCAGCTTCTTTATGTCACACAATGCTATCGATCCATAGATCAAACACTCATAAATTTCTCCGTCAAATGTCAGTGTTCCCGCGGGAACGCGTGATTGCGCGGGGCTCAGTATTCAGTACATCATGCCGACGTGCAAAGGGTCCGTGCGTTGGAAGAACACGTTGGGATTGCTGCTGAAGGTCGGCTCCACGCTCGTGTACACGTTGGCCTCTTCTGCGCGCATCATCACGCCTGTAAAGGGAAATCCGCGTTAGGCAGCAAAGGAATAGACCGATAGACGAAATCATCTTGAATTCAATAATTATTATTTACATTTGTTGCAAAAAGTGTAACATACTACTCACGACCACAACCACGATTATTTGAATAGGAGTTATAAATTGCAGTATTACCTGGTGGTAACATGTAGTGATAGGGTGGGTATTGATTGTAGTTATAGTGCGTTAGAAGGTGCATGGGATAGTGCGGGGCGCACGCGGTGCGTCTGTGATGGTGCGAGGCCACGAAGATGCCGAACGGATCTGCGAACAACCCGGCGTGGCCATTAGGTGTCGTGCGAAAGCGCTAATCCTCACTTCGGTAGCGCGCGTTAGCGTCGATACTTAACTAACCGGCTTGCTGAGCTGGGGGCTCCTTGCGATCCGAGATCGACGAAGCCATCGCCGGCGCCGCCGCCGAAACCATGCCGTACTTAACCGGCTTGAAGTGAAAGAACGAAGGCGAATAACCGGAACCACCCGCGCCCAGGGAGCTGAGGCCTTCCTCGCGATCGGCTTCCCAGCGGCCCTCTCGGCCCAGGGCGGCCAAGCGGCGACCTTTCGGAGCGAACATAAGAGCGAACACTACGGCGCACGTAGCCAGTAGTCCGGCCGCCACGCACGCGTCTTTGTGCTGATCGGGAGCCCCGAGAGCCGCCGCAACCCAGCACACCCACACTGCAGCCGTAGCGCCACTCGCGGCTGCAATATGCGTGGCTTCGCGATAGTTGTCCCGTATGCCACGCGATCGAAGTGCAACCCCGCACACCACGGCTATTAGAAATGCAGCGTAACACAAAGATAGTAACAGATCGGACAACGCCGTCTGGCACCTCGTCCCACTCGGTGCCACTCGCGGCGGCGATCCGCCTAGCCACTGCGCCCCGATGGCGACCTGTATCATGATCGCAAAAAATAACAAAAGTCCTTGATAAGCGGCGGGGAGGTATACGCCACCGTTTAGACTTAACAGAAATACACATTTCACTAATAATGTCACGAACACGATCACGTATGCTACTCCGGTCGCAAAACGAACAGCCCCGCAAGTGAAGGTCGTGGGCGATGCGACATACAAGGCTGCGGTGCCAGCGCATAGAAAAAGCCCGAAGAGCAGCGTCTGTCCTAAGAGCAAATGTCTGTGGCTCGGTGCTCTGCGACTGGCCCCCCAAATAACGAAAGCCTCGAAGCCGCAAATAATTATCATGATGACGCTCGCTAACGCTAAAATTGGAACAGCCCACGGTTCGAGTCTTAAAGCCGTCAAAGTTGCGACCCTTACGGCCGGCGTGGTCATGTTGTTCGGCCGTGCTGTAGCAATAACTTTTGGGCGTTGAGGAACTGAAGTTGAAGATGGCGTCGACATCTTTTCCGGTATTACGAAGTATTCTGTACTCATTTCCAAGCGATGCGCTTCCGTCCGAGCGGGACGTCGATGGGGAGCTTCCGTTTCCAGTTTGGGCTCGTCATATTCAAAAGCTAGGATGTGCTTATCAAAGTCCTGTTCGTAAGTGGCTTCATCGTTTTGTGCAAAAGTTTGTCCTGGATTTGCATTGCGAGGTGAGTAAGGCGCGGGTTTCCTAGGGGCGAGGCGGTCACCAAACCGAGCTGAGTCAGTGACGGCTAGTTGTAGCACCGCTATAACAAGCAGTGTAGGTAGCGCCAGTCCCTCCATAAGGCCACGCCGGCCTCAGCTACCCAATTCTCGCAGTACAGACATCTGGCTTCAATTGTCGCCGCTGAAAATAAAAAATATACTTGTTATATATGTAATATAAATTCATTTCTATCGAAACGCCTCTGACCTCCTCATAAACCGGTTTGGTTTTCGCCCGGGGTTTCCAGGCATTATAACTTTGTTCATTTTTGCGTAGCATTGGCCTAGACGAAAAACACGAATTCCAGATTCTAAGCAGCCATCGCCCAGTTATTACCTATGCATATTTATATCAACTTATTCCATTCATCTTCTACACTTCAAAATAGTAGTATGGCCTGTAACGTTAATATTATTAGCAGAAATTGAATAGTGACGGTTTTGTTTAATAATTTCTCGTACAAATAACAACGGCTAAAGGAATAACCTGCATTATTGCAATACTTGATATTTAAAATATAAAGCGTGTAAAAATGCCGTCGAGAAAATTTATTTAAAAGAACACATATTATTTATCTTCATGTCATACTGCAAATATAACCAAAGTAGTTGTAAAAATAGTATCTAAAAATACTTTAAAAAGGGAATCTCTCATCTTTAGATATATATTAAATCGATTAAAACAGATAATGACGCTATAAAATAGTAGGTAAGTATTCATAATTATAATTTGCTTCTCAAGTCTAGTTGTAAATAAGCAGGCACCGGACGTGGCATGAACTGTCCAATGTCCGCAACACAGACAGGGCAACGAACGTATTAATTCTCATCCCTAAGGGCCAGTTCGATGGTCAGTAACTCAGTTGCGCCTGGTAACGACCTACCAGTTTCCAGTAAACTTCTTTTTAACGTCGCGAATGCGCATACGTGAGAAAATAAAATACTTACGACAGGATTGCAAAAAGTGAAAAAGTAGCACTATAGGAATTGAATTATGTCGCATGTTCCAACAATATTCTTAATGTAGCCTCGTTTTTTGTGTCTACCAGTATGTAAACAGACTTTAATTTATATTATTTTGTTGGGGCAAACAATATTTTAAGAAATCACATGTTTTAAACTACAATCCAAACAATGTCGACGAATAACGTCGATTCGGCTCAGGTTAGTTCAATAATGGAGAAACGTACGTTAAGGAATACATGAATAAATATTAGTCTAACGAGATTAAATATTCTGCTTTTGTGTGCTCTAAGAAAGGAAGATGGTTTTTACAACTGATTTATGTAAATTAGTTGCAGCGGTTAGCAGCTAATTGTAATAACTCGGAACAC
This sequence comes from Pieris napi, assembly GCF_905475465.1. NCBI lineage: Eukaryota > Metazoa > Arthropoda > Insecta > Lepidoptera > Pieridae > Pieris > Pieris napi. The sequence continues at coordinate 13,006,042 of NC_062244.1, forward strand.
GTTTTTTCATAACATCAGATATTTCGGAATTCAATTTATTTGTAAAATCAATTTAAAATCTTATTTTCGTTTACAAGCGGACGTCTCAAAGAGAAGAGGCCTAAACTTGAACAATCAACGAAAGTAGAATCGCGGTCGCTGATAAATTGATCGCGATCCCAACAGAGGGCCTATTGTTTTCATATTTTGTCAGATAAGCAAACTAAATATAAGGTAAATCTCCTTTTTTATGAAGAAAGAACAAGAATAGTTACTTTTACTATCTTATCCGATACTAGGTCGTCACCTCCACCTCGTTGCTTAGTGCAAAACCGTGTTATTACCATTAGCTTAGGAAATTATCTATTCTGGAGAAGAGAGATTCGGTAGATTATTCGCACAATAGCATGAACTACAACCGTTGCAGTGTGCAATGGTGTTCTTCCGTTAGCTTATACTCTCCGTCGATCGTGTGTCCTCTACTTTTATTCGTAATATAAACTTGAAGTCACGATCTCTGCCAAATCTTTCGCCCGAATAAGGAACTTCCTTATAAGCGTATTTTAAGTTTATCTGCGGTTGGCACGCCATTATATATTTACATTGGATATTGTATTTGTATATTATCAGAATTATCTTTTGATATTTTTAAAGTACATTATAGTCCTTGTGGATATTAATGTCCGACTATTACTTGAGCAGCAAAAAATAGTAAAAGTTAGTTTCAAGGGCCATTATTATTATTGTTTAATACTGTTATACTGAATATCGATTTCTCTCTCTCCTTAAGGTGTGTTAAGGTGATATTTGCGTGGCGCGAAAGTTAAAGAATTCCATTACGTGGTATATGTGACAATGAGACTTAGGGAAACAGAGCGTTGTCATGTGCGGCCGCGCGTTATAAAAGTAACAGCTTGAATACTCCGGGTGAAACTCGGCCGATTTGATTGTGCAGACTCCAAACTCACGCTGCTACCGCGTCACATACTATTCGAAAAATTATCCAATTTGTTGAACCTGAGGCAGATTTACCATCATCATACGATTCACCGTTTTTGTTTTGTGCCATTCAGAGGTCGTGACGAAGAGGAACTACTCTTACTATAAATAGTTAAATTAATAAATAGCGTTAGGTACAAGCTCTAATATTATTTATTAATATTCGCCTAGGCCATAATAAAGGAAATTTAATTTTGTAGATGTAAATAACTGTGTAAGAGACTTTTAAGGTCTGTAACAAAAGAAGCGTAAAATGCTTTCGGTGACCATAATAATAGAGGTTTAAATGCGTGTCCAGCTTCAGAAGACATGCTCCAGCCGTATATCTTAGTTTATGACGTCGTCAACTATACTGGCTCATGAGTTTGAGATCTCGCACGGACATTTCCATTACTAGGAAAATAATGCAAACATAAAGATCTTTTAAAGTTAAGAGCGTCGTCAGGGCAGGTAAGAGGAGCTGTGAGTTTTCACTTGCCTACTTCTATTGCCCTTCTGCAGCCCGCGACAATCGACTGGCGACGCCCTTGAGGTGAACACAAAAAAATACCTACATCTGCTTACAGTTTATTATTTTATAACTTTCTATTAAACTCGTGTTACAGAATCCGTACTCCTTTAGGTAATCGACCGCGCGTCGCTTCTGAGTTTTCAAAACATACTTCAACTAATTTAAAATAATTTTACATCAATGTTAGTTCACGGTAAAAAGCATTTCGTATTTAACGGTCTGTTACAGAGACATTATGACAATTTAAATTTCACTTTGGCCATGTAACCGATACGGTGCCATTTATGATCTCATATTATGCCTTAATAATAAAAGTATTGTTTAAAACGATACATTTCTTAGCGAATAAAGTGAATTAATTGGTATATTCCATTAAGATCAATGAACTCTCTTTTAGATACCTACAAGTGTTCTTTAGTTCAAATCATTATGTAAATCATGTTGAAATAAGCGTTATAAAGATAGATAGATAGAGATTCTTAACTCTGGTTTCAAGGTGTGTTTAATATACATACACATTGTCGTATTTTTTCGAAAGTTTATTTAATTCACATATAACTTTTCTATGGCCTAGTCTTTAGATCGAAAGACTATATTGGTGTTAACATAGTTTTAACCGATACTTAGAAATGCCTTTATTTTACGTATCAAACCCACGATCTAGATTAAGCAATCTAAAAGAGTGCACTCATTCGGACATTGTATCAAATCAGACCGTAATAATCTTTCATATTCGGATAATCTAGTTTCTAAATATAATATTTTGAATAGACTAATTGATGATAAAATGCGCAAAACAAAGTGAAAAAATATATACAATAATTAAAATATGCAATGCGTTGAAGCTTTTAAAAAATGTGTTTTTAAAATAAGTTCTAATGTGCATACAACATAAAGAGTTACTCACGAAACGTTTACTTGAGAAGCAAAACGATTGTCACAACACTAATAGGTTGATTGTTTTCATGTTATGTTAAGGCTTTCGCGAGAGTTGTCTCCATGCGTACAGATGCCGCGAAGAGCGAGGGCGCACTGGATGACTTTGGCTCGTGATGCGTGTCGGATGCACGTGCCAGACGCCGCACCGGTTTCATATTGTAACACAAGCTTGACTGCAAATAAGACGTAAAACAAAATCTGCTAAATTAGTGGGCGGGTACCGGAGAATATTAACAAAAATAACTTGATCATTTAAATAAAGGTAAAGATCGAATTCCCATGGAACGAAAAATCATCAAGCCCCGGTAAGGTTGTCGAGATTACAACCTACCTAAAATAAAAAATAAAAAAGTTCTATTAGATTCGTCGGTTCGTGTGCGTGGTTTTAGCATTAATGATCACACTATATGAAACGCGGGCGATGCGTAAGAAAAACTACAGGCAGTTGGAGTTTTGTAGAGGCAATGCCACTTTCGCGTTACGCTTCATTGCCTTTCGTTGTAGTGTTTACTGCGCTCTCGTCGTTGTCACGCTTCATTTCTTGGAATATATGACGCAGCGTCTTGCCCTATAGTTCACGACATGACAAGATGGAAAGCTTTTGCAATCGGCAAGCCACGGAATAATTCATCCATTCCCACCTACGATAGAAGAAAATCAACCATCGTACAATATTCATTAACTCCTTTTTTGGATTGATGGAACGCAATTATAATAAGTAGCATGAGAATACAAGTATGGTATTCAGTCTACAGAGTGCTAAAAAGTCATTCAAGTTTTAATAACACAACTGGTTTTACGTGATAGGCTTGTTATTACAAATCCAAACCATTTTTGTAACGTATTATTATCTGTAAATATTGGACAATGACATGCACGAATCATAATAATTTAAGCCTTATCTGATTCGGTGTTATAATTGCAAAGTAATTTTCAAAGATTACGGGCAAGTACCTAAAACCATTTAACGGATACAGATCCAGATCATGCAGATGGGCAGCATGTTCAGGAGCATCAATTATCCTTATTAACGTCATTAATAAGGAAGCCTAATTGTTGTCAAGAATCAAACATACTGACTGAACTGTCACTATGTCTGATTCCGAGAATGGTAAATTTGTTAGGTTATTTATTTTAACCTTATTTTCTACCATTTGTGAGATTATTAGAAACTATTTAGGCTTTATGCAAGGTTCAGCGTGTACTTACATTATAAAAATAACCTGGTGACTAAACATTTAATTTAAAGGTCCATTAAATTTGGAACTTATAAAATGTTTGTACTCCAATAATGTATAAATACAGATTTGTAAAAGCAGTCTATTTTCTATAAAAAAAAGATATTAAAAGATGTTTTTATTATTAATTTTAAAGAGGAAAACTTCTATAACATCACGAGATCTTACGAATTAATTAAACGCACCTCACATTTACATATACTCAAATAAATGACAAAAATTTTGAGGCAAATGACAAACTAAGTAACAGACCTAATCAGCAATGTAGAAGGGTAATGAAATGTATTCGGTCTAAGTGTAGTCAGAGTCTATTTAGGATATTAATCGACGTTCTAATCAAACAAATGACCTAACCTCTAACTCAAGTCTAGGACAGTAAATGCATATAAATAAAGTATGGCAGCATCTCCACAAATGTTAAATAATCCGTCCTCATCAAAGCAACAATAACAAATGCAACCTTATCTATCTATCCCCAGTCTTGTAATGCGAACGCTTGTGCAGCTCTGAAATAAGGCCCTCCTAGTCTAGTTTAGTAAGTCTTGTTTGAAGCGCGATATGACATAGCGTGGAATGATTATATTTTAACGTTTTGAGTCTGCGATTTGTCGTCATCGTCACTGTGCTCCTCTTGTAATAAAAGACTGTCTGGCGGGCCACGGGGCGGAGCCCTGGCGCTTCCGCTTCGTCGTGACCCTCCACGGCTGAACATTCGCGATAATTGCGCAAATTTCTTCCTTGACACTGTAAAAAAAGAACAAGTTTTACGTAACTTATTATAAAAAGCAAACATTTGATTAAATTCTTACCGTCGAATCAAAAAATGGTTTGAAATGTTCGAGTCGAAACAATTAAATTGCATCGCATTGTAGTTAGCAAAGGTTGTATTTGGAATACAATGGTGAGACCGGCGCCGGTAGCGCGAGCGTCTAGGTGGAAATATCTACAACATCTATCGACGTTTGTGAATAATTGTATGGTAATCGTTTATCACTTACACTTTCCCATATTCTTCAGTCTTTCTTTAAATGCGGCGTCGTCATCATGGCATTTTGTTTTATTCCCCTGATCGCTATCTAACGCTGCGATGAACTCTTGGTTCCAACGCAATTCAGCCATGAATTCCTCATTTTGCAAGAATGTGGCGATGCGGTCGTCATCCATTTCCAGATTTAAATCTATTCTTGCGTCGGTGTTTGGAGGAATTCGCAGGAACATGGGCGGTAAAGGCCCTAGCATTCGTGGAACCCACTTCTTTCGCACAGCCAGTGGCACAGATTCATCTTCTACGTCACTGCAAGCACTTATTTAGGATATACGCGTCGCTACAGGAGTGATTGTGGTAATAATTACCTACATTAAATAAAGGAGCATGGGGCCAAAATAGTACATGTACCTATGATGTAGGATTATGAATTCAAAAAAAAAACGTCTCAGTTTCAGTGGAAATGAGTAGATACTGCACGTATTTAGAAAAACGAGGGGGTTCGAACGACCTCAAGCTTACAAGGCTAGCTACTCGGTTCACGCTTCTAAAAAACTAAAAGGATTTCATATTGAACAATCGATTGTAGGAATTATCACCTCGCTCCAGTGTCAAAAACGGTAAACAAATGCAAAACGAAACTTACACAAGAGCTGTAGTGTCGTTGTCTTCGCCGTTCTCGAGCGGTCGATTGGTTCGCCGATCTCTGCGACGAGAGGGAGAGCTGCTCTCCACGCGCTCTATCTCGAGGCGCAACCGCTCGTTCTGGTTATCGGTACTCATGGCCAGCAGCTGATCGATGGTCGCGTCGACGGCACCCTGGTTGGCTCGAAGCACCGCCTCGATCACATCATCGTCCATATCGGGGAACATGGTTTTAAAATCCGTCATCGCCTGGGTGAATTCGAGTTGCATCGTCGAAGCCATCGCGCCGGCAGCCCACGGTCGATCGAGGGATGTCACGTCCTCGAATCTCTAGCCGGCGAAACGGCTGACGCGTCAAGGTTTAGCGCAGTGATGGAGACCGCTGCCGATGAGGCATCGGCCATTCTCGTGAGCCGCTGATGGCGCGACCGTTTCGTCCCGCGAGCCACTAATTAGCGCAACCACTACACTAATGCAATACTGCGCCCTGCCCCTAACGTGACCGTGATGTGCGATTTTCACTTTCTGCGTTTCAGGTGCACAATGCGCTTGCGTGAGTGCAAAGCGACGCGGAGGGTGAGCCGTCGATATAAATAGAGCCGCGTGAAAAGGCGACAGCGAACGGCAGGCGCGCATGTCCGACTATTGTTTGTAAATTATGAACTTTCGTCACTTTGACCTTTTTATATTCTGAACCGTTTGCAGTTATACATAATTTTACATAGAAATGCATCAACAGCTGGGTACAGAATATAGATAAAATCACTTGGGAATGTGTTTCGACGTTTAACGCTGTCGTGGACGTCGTTAGGAATTTAAGACACTAAACTTGTTTTTCACTTCTAGTACATGTTTACGGAGCCAAATAAACTTTAGAGTACTCTACACTATTTTTTGTGCATTTCTGCAAGCCTTCGTGCTAGTTCTGATAACCAAAATATATTGATTTATTAGATATATACCATTATTTATGAAAATTCTATAAAATAAACAATAAAAAATCATTGTTAACAGTGATTTATTTGATTCCATCACTTACAGTGTACACACATTAATAATTTGTCTTAGCATAAATATTTATTCTACAGTTACAACAAACATATTCGAACTTTCGATTAAAAGAAGTGAATTTGCCCAAAGTAAACAACAGAAATATATTTTGCATTTAATGATTTAAATTAGAGAGGCTCGTGATCATAGGCCGTTATGAAACTACTCGCGAATAGGATTAACAAAATATTATACAATTGATACATGACGAAGTTAAGGAAAAACATTTCCGTCCGTAGCTTGATGTAATAAAATTCAACTTGAGATTACCTTTTAATAATTCATATGAAAGGCGGAATAAAATATTATCGCGATCGTACTTAAAATGCACAATTAAATCTAAATTGTCTGGGTACATTGTTAATACTATTAATTGGATAGGAATATATATGGAAATGTTTTTCTACGCTTTGAAATACTTTTAATAAACGGCTTTCAAAATATTCTTTTCATGATAAAGCAATTAAATTTATTTAATATCGTATCTTTTATAAACATAACGCACCAACTAGATTCTTGATATATATCATAGCTATATATAAAGGTATCTCTTTTTAAAATGACTAGGTGGATTGTTGGAAATTAGATAAAAAAGTGTTTTGGCTTTTTTAAGTTATAAATATTAAGTAAATCATACACCAAAGTGTCACTCGGATCCAAAATAATAGTAAAACGAGTAATAACATTTTGAATTATTATTTGAAAAATAAGTACAGAAAAAAGACATAAACGGGACAAACATATTAAACTTTAAAAACAATAACAGAAAGTTATATTAAAACAATTGTACGAAAATAAGGGGAACGCGTAGAAAAAAAAGAATAATATTTATGTATACACTTAATATGAATGTTGTCTCCCAACCACCGTCTACAACGGACGACACATTTAGAACGCTTTAGATACAATTAAATAGCTCTATTTTTGTAAGCCGAGAGACAGCGCTTAGACCGGGGCGTGCGTCCCCGCCTGCGGCAGCACCACGACGGTGTCGGAGGCCGGAGGGGTCGGAAGGGCCCGAGGCGCGTCGACCTGCGCCATGAGCGTGGCGGCGCGGTACGAGGGCGGCGGCGTCTGCTTGACGGCCTCCTCGTAGTCGGGCAGCAGGCTCGAGTATAGCGGAGCGGGAGCGGGGCCCGAGGGGCTCGCCAACCCCTCGCCGGAGATCACGAAGGGGGTCAGGCCGCTCAGCGCGTGCGAGCGCATCGTCAGGTACTTATAGCAGCGCCACACCATGTTGATGAAGTACGCCTGATTCAAATTCCCAACTTTTATTCCGAGTCCACGAACGAGCGAGGAGGGGTGACGTCACCTACGGTTACTCACCTTGATGAAGATGGCGATGAGGAACGAGCACAGAATGACGAAGGCCAAGGCCGGCACGGGCAGGGACAGCAGCTGGGCGCGCCAGGGCACGCGGCGGGCCTCGCGCACGAGCTGGTCGACGGAGCGCACGTAGCAGAGGTACCCCATGCCCGTCAACCTGTCGCAGGAAGGCACGCGATCAGACATCGCTCGGTCGGTCAGAGTTTAAAATCGTGAAAGTGATTCTCCTATGCTTACACTGTGATAACAAAGTCAAAAATCTGCAGACAGAAGAAAGGCAGGATGTGCGCAGGTTTCCCCCGAGCAGCTCCATAGATCAGCATCAGTGTGATGGCCAGAGTGCACACGGTCACGAGAGCACCTACATCTATATCGTCTGATAAAGGCGGTAGATATTAATTTTTACATTAAATATGTTTAGATGACAAAGTCATGATATCTTTTAAATATCTTACGGTAAATGAAACTACGCTCCTTCGACTTAATTGCATATTGAGAATAAGCACTGGATGGTGATTCAATGTTGGGTAATGCAGTAGGTAAAGGGGATCCTACGTCACGCCAGTCAACAAAAGATTCCTGCTCCTGTTCAAAATCTTGTATTAACGCTGGGTCCCTCACCACAGCAGCCAAAAATCCTAAAGCTAGTAAATGCAGTACCTGTCAAAAAGACAACATTTAACATGCTTAAGAAGTCTTTATAGACACATTGTGTACAATTGCTTTTACTTACCAAATGCCATGAACCAAGGAGCATAGTTCCAGTGCGAACATGTAAACACATTAAACAACGCCATTCTTTGCTATGCTCTGTTCCCATCTTATTACGAAATCTCAGCATGTTAATCTGTATATAGAAAATATTTAACATCAAGTTTAAATGTTTAATTATAATATTTTCACATATTGACAATATCTTTTTGCCTGGAATTTCCGTAATAATAAATTTACGTAATCTTTACAATATCTAAAATGATTTTTTTTGTGGATTCTTAACATATTGTGGCCTGAATCTATACTACAGCTAATCCTTAAAAGTGCCCTTGTTCAATATTTAGCGTTGTATTAGGTAGCTATAGTCAAAGACACTTAAATGTGTTTAGAAATCAATAGTGTAGGCATATTAAATTGAAAATTCCATTCGAGAGAGCGAAAATAAGCCTGAATGGCTGTTTGACAAATTATACTTTGATAAATTTACAACTATAAATACATAGAACTTACAAGGTATACTGTCGCCTTAGGGCTAAATGTTGTGCAATTTACGAGACAGATGGTAAATAAGAATTCACTGTTAAAACGCAATCGAAATTCCAAGCTTTAACAAATTATTTAGGATATGATTTTTTTTAATAAAATTTTGTCGTATGTATCAATAATTCTCAAACAAGTACCAACGTAATTTACAAAATTGAAAATACAAGTCTTGACACTTGACAGGCAACAACAATGAGTGAAGGATCAAGGTTTTTTTTTTGGGATTTTATGACCTGGCATTTACAACCTTTAGGTCAACTCTTTATTTTCATAGCACATTAGCACATTCCATTAAATTGTTTTTATTGTATTTTTTATGTAATTGTCGATGTGCTTATAAGTAAAGGATCAAGGAAGTATCAATTATCAGACTATATGTTGCCTTTTGCCGTAAACGAACTATGGTATAGACGAGGCATCAGCGTACAGCGTGTGAGATAGCGAATGATTCACATTATATGTCGTATTTACAGTTTTTATTAATTGAAGATTGCTTATTATTGACCAAAATACACATTCGAATGAATAATTCTTGAACAAAGTTACTGAGTCGTGACAAAATAAGCTACTTACCGATGAAAGGTTATGTTTGGTTCTTTACGTTCACTATAGCTTTTACAGCCAATTATGCAACAATTCACCATGACTGACACTTTAAATACACTCTTATAAGGGTTAAGTCTTAAAATATGGGTTTGACTTTGGTTTCACAGATTTATCAGTAAGCGGTGAAAACTTGTTTACCACCAAGGGCTCGGTGGTAAACAAATAAAACCCGATACGCAAATAGAGACAGAAAAACTGATACTCTGTTTCGCTCGCACTTAAGTATTTCACGTTAATGCCTTCTCTCTTTAGTTATTATTGTTATTTTAGAAGCTCATCTAGTTCTATACTCTCTAACGCCTTTTGCATATCTTGCATATGGGCGGGCCAGGGAATTTTTTTTGAAGTTTTTATGGTCTGGTAAAGGCTCAGTTAATCAATAACTAATAAGAACAAGATTGTAATGCACAGTACTCCTAGATTTTAGAATAAACGTGATAATAATAAGCTTTTTATTCACTTCAAAATTTACAATGGATTATATTTATTATTTAACTCTGTATGAGCTAGTAAGTAGTATTGGAAACACTAAGAATTAATAATATTAAGTTTCATTAATAGTTTATAGTGTAAACCCCATCTTGGGTAAGCCTTTGGCTTGCCTTCTCCTTTTCCTTCTAATGTTATCTGTTGTTGGTTTGGTCCAGTTTACTTTTTACTTTACTCCATAGTTCATTATCCATTTACCTTCACAGCCCTACTGCCAATACTTCTTTTTGAAGTTATTCTTCTTTTGGCGCGTTAGGGAAAAATTATGAGAGTAAATTTTTACGATGCGCACGCACAACGTCACAAAAAACCGACACCCCAAAGTTAGCTGTAGTCAACATTTGATGTTATACTTCTTTAGGCGCGTTAAGGAAAAATGATGAGAGTATTTTTTTTCTATTGTGACTGTCGTTTTTTCTACAAACGCAGAATAAGGCGAAAGATAAAAAATTTGCAAATATTTTTATCTTGTTACGCTAAAAAAGTATAACTTCTAACGCTTTATATCATAATATACATCATGTATACACCCATGTTTTTTTAAATTGGGACCCGTTTCAGCATTTCACCATCAGAGTCTTGATTTGTATGCTCTGTGCCATTACCAAAGCTGTGAAATGTGTATATATGTAGTTCTACTAAACTCCAAAAAAAAAAAAAATGTAGTTCTACTTAATCTGTGATCTGTACTGGCTACCCGCTACTGAGAATTCAGATAATTTAAAAATAAACGTTCACACTATTTTATTCATACAAAGTTTGTTCAAAGTTTAACTAGAAAACCATTAAAATATGATATAGTCTAATAGTTTTATTGTAGTATTTAACCCACGTGAAAAAATGAGTACCTTTAAGTTTAGTATACCTTTGCAAAAGGACGAGTTATTAGAATGTCATGCAGGACAATATCATGTTGAAGATGTCCTTTCACCAAGACTACTTTTATCGAAATTTCAAGGTAAGATAAGAAGCTCTATGTAAAATTCTTGTTTTATATGAAATGTTTTATATAATTTAACCGAATTTTTGTAGATGCTGCTCGAGCTTACAATTCCGAGGGTGTTGATTATATTCTTGAATATTTTGATATATACTTCTCGGTATTGGTTCATGGTGCAAAACTAGAGTGGAATATCATAAATAAAGGTACTCTTTAAACCAAAACATATATACATATTTATTTTAGTTTGTGAGACCAAATAAATAATTTTCTTATTAAATATGTATTTCCAGGCTATGATCATATTCTGAGAACTGTTAAAAATTTATCTAGCTACTTAGAACCTATACTGCAAGAAAGAGATATTGACAGTGAAGTCCGTACTAAAAACCTAAATATTGTTAAAATGACAATTTATTTATTCACTCAAATTATGAAAACAAAGGATACCAAAGTAGCAGCTGATGTAAGTATCAAAGTATAAAGAGATGTTTTCAGATAATCAAAATCTCATATATTTATACACATAACAGCAATCCATAACCTAGGAACATCAATAAAAAAATAAGAGAAAAGTAAAATATTTATATTTAATGCCAATTTTCAAATCGAGGGTGTTTAATAAATGACCAAAAGCTAGCAATAAACTTCATCTTTTTTAATTCAGTACTTGATACCTTTGAATAGAAACATATTTGTTCTTGTAGAATTCAACTAAGTTGACTCTGGGGAAGAAAGGTAAGAAAACAACAGAAAGTGATGAAATCAGTTGTTGGACAGAACATGACAAAATGAATGCCCTTGTTACAATGCACCAAATTCTACAACAACCATTATCACGCCTTTGGGACCCACCTCTAGCCGAGCAAGATTTTGTTTCGTAAGTTTGATATGTCATGTAATATATTTATTGTAGGGTGATCTTGGATCGTGCTTTTTTTATGCAATTAATATGCAAAAATAATTTATATGCAATAAATAATGTAAGGAAATACTACACAATATTCTAAGGTTTTATCACTTCATTTCAGAATGGTTGTGGAGCCGTGCTATGTGATAATAGAAGACCAGGCAATAAAAAACAAAACATTAAGAGAAACAGTATTTCAAATACTCGGAACTTTAATTAAAAAATATAACCACGGTACAGCATGTATTATTAAGTTGGTGCAGGTAATTGTTTTATATTTATAGTTTATTGGGTTTTTTTTTAAGTTATTATAATGTAAATTACAAAATGGAGGATATCTTTTTTATACAAAAAATATTTTTTGTTCAGGTACTACAAATGTATGAACATGCGGTGTCCCCGGTGTGTGCAGGTGTGGTTCAGTTGACCAAAGACTTTGGCCTGGGAACATTCGCTCCTCAAATGGTTAGTTTTTATATTCCTATTTATACAACACGATAATGGAGAGCAGCATTTCATAATTCATAGGTATGTTTGAAATGGATCAACTCTAAGACTACTTCCAACACATCTTTTACCATAGGTGGATTATGTAATTTCTAGTATATTTTCTCGGTGATTGTGCGTGTACTGCTACATAAAATTAAATTAAAATGTGTTCATCAATGATGTACGAATATCAAATACATATTTAAACAAGGTGCTGTATTGTTGTGCTATTTCAATTTATGTCTAATTCACACTAAATATTGAGAAAGGAAGCGGTTTACCGTATCAATAAATATCATTTATTATTTCGATTAATAGATGTATGCAATTTTTCTGGTATCGCCCTCTAAGATGCTTTTAATGTAGGTTCGTGAAATAGCAGAAGCGTTGGCATCCTCGGAGGAAGAAAACAGCGCAGGCACCGAACAAGGAGCGGCCAAGAACTGCGGATCCTTCCTGTTGGAACTCACCAAGGAGCTTCCGAAAGAGATGACCGGCGCCATGGCCACCGTTCAACCCTACTTGGAGAGCGACGAGGTGAAGTCGCCGATATTTCCCTTCCAGGGTTTCCGCCATGATACTCAATTTCTAAATATTTATATTCCAGTCGTACACATTAAGGATCAGTATCCTGGGGATGATGTGTGAAATATTAGTGATGGAGTTGAAAGGAGAAGGCCTGAGCGACGAACAGAGAATACAAAGGGATGACCTCCTCGACGACTTGTTCGAACACCTGCACGACCAGTCTGCATATGTGCGACATAAGGTAAATATGCTAGTACTTCGCTAGGACCATGGAACACCAGTATTCGACATTTCTTCCACTGTTACTCAAAACACTCTGATGAGTTTGAAAAATTACTCGGGCCTTTTAGATTTCTCAATTGTAAGTCGATTTCGATCATGTGAATGCGAATGCGATGCGATGCGTCAAAAGTAACGTTTGAAACTGCTTTTAACAGTTAGACCGTCCTTTGTCTATTTTTATTTTATTTCTTTTCCTGATTTGTGTTATTCTAATGTGTAGAAAGCGATAGTCGATAACCGTATGTGTCTGTCGGGCGAAGTCACCTACTATGTATATTTTTAAACGTCCTGCAAACATCTTTTAGTTAGAATGACGAAATCTATAATTTACCCTTCAAACACACCGTAGAAACCGGTTCCAGGGCAAAAACTAAAAAACACGATGTACCTTTCTTGTCGCTTGCGTTTACTTTTTCATTTAGAAGATATAAAATTACATATATCGCTTGTCGAGCTCGCCGGCGGCAGAAAAGCGTAATATTTTATGAAGAGTGATTCAGTGATTGACTTGTCTCATTACAAATTATCCTACTTGTGATATGAACTGTAGTGAGTTTGACGCTTAACTCGCTTATGCTTCAGGTTCTCCAATACTGGTCTCGTTTGCAAAAGGAGAGCTGCGTGCCCGTCACCAGACAACAAGTCGTCCTGGAGCGATCCGTCGGAAGGCTCCGAGATAAGGCGGCTCTCGTCAGGAAAGCGGCCATTCAGCTCGTCAAGGTGAGCTCTCCCGTTCCATTTCGGTGCTAAATCGTGTCGTCGTCGTGATGCTCCTCATCGATCGCTTACGTTTCGTAGATCTTCCTGGAGTGTAATCCGTTTTCGGCTCGACTGAAGTTGGACTCGCTCGAGGAGCAGCTCGCCGCGGAGACCGAAGCTCTCGAAAGTCTTCAGAAGAAGCTCAATCCGGATCCGGATCCGGAACTGGTGAGAAAGTGGGATGAAATGGAGAAAGATGTCGTGAAAACGATTAAGGAAAAAATGAATCTATTGACCCAAGACGAAGCGGAGTTGTCCCAGTCCACCGTGGACAATTTGTATCGAGCGATTCGAGCCAGTCTAAGGGAAGAAAACTATTATAAGGCGTATTTAATAGTGAAGCACGTCGAGAGAGAACATCCCGAAGCCAAGTTCCTGAGATGCAGTCTGCCCAAGAGCGACCAGGTAAGGTTCGTCACCGTGAGACGTCGAGATCTCGCAATCCGCCCTAATATCGCTAACCACTAATCACCACTAATGACACTATCTCCGCTCGTCGCAGCTGGAATACTTCGTGGCCCTGTTGAGGAATATGTACGTGACGCCGGAGAAAAGTCGTTCGGTTTCCGAGTGCGAAAACGAGATGGCGCTGCTAAAGCGCACGGAGGAGAAGGAGAGCATCGTCGCGTTTCTTCAAGAGTCCGTGCGCTTCTGCCGACTCATCGCCGAAGCCGTTCCTCTGATCGACGCGCTGCTGACCTCGAAGCAAGCGGGAGACGTCAACGAGGCCATCGACTTCTTCACGGCGGCTCATCACTTCCGCGTGGAGTCGGCCAAAGTCGGCATTTCCAACATGCTCGTCCTCGTGTGGTCGCGGGATCAAGTCGGTGTCTCTTCGGTGTCTTTAGTCTCGACCGCTATCGAGATCCCTAATCGCTTACGATGAGGCCTTCAGGACAAACGGGAAGCCGTGGAGCGCGCCTATCGGGAGATGTACCTGGAGTGCGAGAGCAGAGCGGAACGAGCCCGAGCCTTCACCGTCGCCAAGAACCTGGTTTCCCTGCTTTGGATCGTCGACCGAGACTCGGCGCTGGCTCTGCAGCACTTGGTGGAGAAGTGGGTGTCGAGGGGAGACATCTCGCCCGCCGTCATTCAGGTGACCTTTCGCTCTCGTCGGGCTTCGCCTCTACGGCGTTTCGGATGTGAAAATGTCATTTCGCGTTACAGGTGTTCTGGGAAATGTTTCTGAAAAAAATCGACGGCACCACCGATTCGGACGGGTACGCGGCCCTGTCCCTGCTGGTCATGATCGCCAAGGCCAAACCTTCCGTGGCGGTCGCCAACCTGGAGCTCGTTCGGTCTCACGGCCTCGTCGGAGACTACGACTCGCGGGATCTGAGCGCTCAGCTGCTGACGTCTCTGGCCAAGAGAGACCGGAGACTCTCCGCCGACGAGCCGATCTTCGCGGCCCTCCGCGACAGCCTCCTGGAAGCGTTCACGACGTTCGAAGACTTCGTGTCGTTCGCCGCGAACTCGCTCGACTTCGTCTACGCCGCGTGCGACACTCCCGACGTCGTCGCCTCCGAGCTGTTGGCGGAGATGTACGCGCGTATCGAGGAGCGGACGACCGACGCGGAGGACGACTCGGCCGACGTCCCCGCGGAGTTGCTGACGAGGTTCGTCTTCGTGTTGGGTCACGTGGCGCTGCAGCAGCTCATACACCTCGACATATCGGTGTACAGCGAACTGAGGCGACGCAACCAGGCGAGTGATCCGCCCTCTTCGGCCCTCTCCGGCCCTCACGGAACGTAACTACGTAAACGCTTCCGCTTCGCAGGTTCGAGAGGAGCGGAAAGCGGAGGAGAAGAGAAAGAAAGCGGCGACTCCCGCCCGGCGCGGCAGAGCGCAGGACCTGCGGCGCCAGACTCTCATGAACGCCAGCAACGCCAGCGCGTCTTCCAGGGGCGCGCGCACTCCGAGCGTCGGCTCCGGAGCCCGGCAGACGGTCTCGTATCGGTTCCGACTCCTATCGTCCCGCGTGGACGTGGACTCGGTCTGATCGGTTGCGCTCGCAGGCCGACGGCACGATGACCGAGGAGGAGGCGCTGGAGGGCGCCGTGGCGGACGACGCCGACGCCGAGTACGTGAGGGCCGTCTGCGAGAGAGACGTCGTGGGGCCGGGCACCGCCCTCGCCCGCTACGCCCCGCTCCTTCGCCACGCCCTGACCGCGCCCGGGACTCCGCAGCGGTTGCAGGTCGCGGCCGCTCTCGCCTACACCAGGTCCGCGCTTCGGCCGCCTCGCGCGCTCGTCGCGAGGCTCGACGCTCACGATTCCCCGTCGCAGGTTCATGCTGGTGTCGAGCGCCGTGTGCGAGGAGGGCCTGCAGCTGACGGTGACGATGCTGAAGCGGTGCCGCGACGTCGCCGTCCGGAACAACCTCACGATCGCCTTCGCCGACCTCACCCTCCGGTTCCCGAACCTCACCCAGCCGTGGACTCCGCACGTCTACCGCATGTGAGGGTCGCTCCGGTTCTCGACCTCGACGAGGACGGCGAGGCGGCGGAAGTTCTGAGGCGACCTCTCTCGTTTCAGCCTGAGCGACGAGGATCCGGACGTCCGCCGGTGCGCCGTGAAGATGCTGTGCTTCCTCGTGCTCCACGAGATGGTGCGCGTGAAGGGGCAGATCGCGGACATGGCGCTCTGCTGCGCCGACCCCGACCGGCGAGTGGCCGACATGACCAGGCTCTTCTTCAAGCAGCTCTCGCTCAAGGGGAACGCGCTCTACAACGTGATGCCGGACATCATTTCGAGGCTCGGCGATCCCGAGCTGAACGTCGCGGAAGACAAGTACCGGGTCATCATGAGGTCGGCGCCCTTTAGTTTCTTTCGGACGCCGACGGCGGGGCGACGGGCTTCGTGTTAAATCGCCGTCTCCGTTTCAGGTACATAACCTCCCTCATTCAGAAGGATCGTCAGACGGAGGCGCTGATAGAGAAGCTCTGCCAAAGATTCAAACTGGCGACGGACGAGCGCCAATGGAGGGACCTCGCCTTCTGTCTGTCCCTGTTCACCTACAACGAGAGGGCGCTCAAGAAGCTCATCGAGAACCTCGACTGCTACAGAGACAAACTGCACTGCGCCGGAGTCATGGACTCCTTCAACACCCTCATGAACAACGCCTCCAAGATGGCCAAAAACGAAATCAAGGTCGGCGTCCGTAGTGTCTCTGTCTCTGACTCTTTTAAAATATTATTTTAAACGTATTATTCCCGTCTCGTTTCAGGCCTTAGTGACGGAACTGGGTGACAAAATCGAGGAATGCTTCGCGGTGAAGGATAACGACGAGGAACACGGGAACAAACAGTCGGACGAAAGCGAACGCCCCGCCCCTAAAGCCACACCCCGAAGGAGACCCGCGCCGAGAAAAGCGCGAACCGAGTCGGCCAGCCCCGACGAGAACGAAGCCCCGAACGCGGCCGCGACGCCCCTCGGCGTCCGGAAGTCGGCCAGGAAACCGAGAGCCGCTCGGAAGAAGACCGACGACTGCGAATCCGACGAGTCTGGTAAAGCATTTGGAACGAACATAACGAATAATAACCACTCACACTCACAATTAACTCATTTTCAACTTTCTTTCAGATGATGACGATTTCCAGAAAAAAGAAGTCTTCAAGAAACCCTCCACGAGGAAGGGCACCCGGCGGAGAATATAACTAATGGAATTATTAATTGTTAGTCCTATATTTTAAGAATTAAATATGACCCTCACCTCAAATGTTTTTCTAATTATAGTTCTGCCAAGTTCTTTTCTGTATATTTCCTCCTTATCGTCGCTGTTAACAAAAATAAATTTTAATCTTTGAGGTAATCAAAGATTTAAGTTTTATGAAATGTGTAAGTGCCACGGCTGTACATTTTAATCACTTATAAGGGTCATAAACAAATCCTGTATGAAAAAAAAAGTATTTTTTTTTGGTTTAAATCAGCATTTATTAAGAAAAATATAAAATATTCATGGTAAAAATATTACATATTATCAGAGATCAAAACCTTAATTTGAACTAATAACTAAATATTTTAATTAGTAACTGTCCATAGAATAGACTACAAAATCAATAGAAAATATAAAATGTGTATTTTTGCTAAATAAAACTAACTAAAAAATGATGTACCTACCTATTTCTTAGAATCATAACAATGTTACAACCACATACTACTTCACATAAAAAAATAAACCCTCTAGTTAAAAAAAATAATTATTTTATGTCCACAGACGAGATTTCTTTTCGGTCGACTCTTAATTAAATGTTACTATTAATAAAAAAAAATCATTTAATCATATAGGTAACATAATGTACACTTCAATACTTCATTATCAATCGTTTGGTGGACCAGTGCCGGTATTGTTCATTGCAGTTTTCTCAAATCTGGCCAGACTATTACGGCTGATGTCTATTGTCAGCAATTGCAAACCATGATGGAAAAGCTAGCGGCTAAACAACCTAGGCTGGTCAATCGCTCTACGCCACTGCTACTTTACGACAACACACTGCACAACAGACGGCTACCAAATTAGAAGAGCTTCAATTGGAATGTCTAAGACATCCTCCGTACTCCCCGGACCTTGCTCCAACAGATTACCATTTTTTTTCGAAATTTTGACAACTTCTCGAAGGGAAAAAATTTAACTCTGATGGGGCAGTCCAAATCGCCTTCACAGATTTTATTGATTCCCGTCCGACTGGTTTTTTTAGTAAAGGGATCAATGAACTACCTATGAGATGGCAAAAGGGCATAGAAAACAATGGTTCATACTTTGATTAATTAAATATATTATATTTAAAAATATTCGACTTTTTGTTCCTCCCATACAAAACGCCAATTTCATATGTAAGGACCTAATTATATATTTAATATATTTTCATAACAAATAATAATCCTACCGGAATAATGTTCTACTTGTAAAATAAGAAGTAAATTGAATTATTTCTGTAGTTTAGAATATTTTTATTAATCACCTTAGGGGTAAACGTTGACTTGTTTTACGTTTCCATTCAACATTACCTCCAGGAGCACGCCATGTAATAGAAAAAATGAAATACATTTATGCGAATGTTTTTGCAGACGATTTACACGGAATAGGCGAAAGTATTACAGATGAAAATATTAACCCAAACATACCATCCTACTTGTTTTCTTAGAGAAGATTCTTATATAGATTTAATCTCGTCAGAAAATCTGCATGCCGTGTCTTTAAATATCAGCTCAGCAGTCAGCATTAAGTCCTTTAAATACCTTGATATCAGATCTACCACCTTTCCAACAATCGATTGCCCCGGCTGTTGTCATTAACGGCCAAACACCTATGCAATCAATCAAAACCCTGTGGTGAAGCATGTAACGAAGTTTTTGTACCACTCACGATGATGATACGGACTACAGCAACTGTCCCTCAATCAAGACAGTTGTGTATTCATGTCGGTTGACTCCAGCGCCTGTTATTCGATGTAGAGGTAAAAAACGTGTCCGAAATTATGATGATTGGAAAGACATTACTAGAAACCGCTTAACGAATGGTGGAAAAGAATACTCCCCCAAAAAGGGCCTTCTTGTACCAGAAAAAACTATGGGTAAGCCTTGAGCGGGTAAAAATAAACGATAGCCTATGTTAACACTTGAAGAAAGAGAGGATGCATTTGATAAGTTTTACACTGTAAACAGCAAAAGAAAAGGGCCTTCAAAGAGTTTTAAAGCATAATCGTCAATTCACTTACAAGTTTCTTTTTCCAAAAGATACATCAAAAATAGAGGTTTGTAAAGGAATATGGAATAAATATAACACATAGATTTCTTGAAACACACCCAAAACAAGGGGATGATTCTGTCCACAGTGTTATAGAAACGGCTGCTGACACAAAACAATTTATACACCAGATGAATGGAAATTACTTGTACGTTGGGCTACAGTAACGGATGATTCTTATGAAGTTATAGCCGATAATAATCAGTCATTAGTCATTAACTGGGTTAAAAATACAGCTAACGACAAAGTAACTTGGACAGGCATAAAAGAAGTTTGTGTCGAGGGGACTGAGAGCAATAAAATTCGATACAAATATGCTTTATCTGAAGAATGAACTTAATAACCCTTGTGCTTAGAAAGAATACTAGAAATTACAAAACTCCAGCCTTAGACAAAGCTTATAAAGGTCCGATTCCAATTAGTAATGATAATATAAAGACCTTTTTAGTCTATGCAGCTCATCAATAATACCTGCGAAATAACATAACTTTTTCAGAAGTTTAACATGGACGTAATGTTATGACGGCAATGAGTCTGACTGAATAATTGTGTAAAAGGTTGCTTTTTCTTCATATTCTTACATGCTTTATTGTTTAGTATTTTGATCTCGGAAGTTGTGATTTTTAAGAATTTACTGATTTTAATAAATGTAGTTTCTTTTGTAATTATATACTTATGATAGATATGAGAATGATTTTGATACTTAGCTATGCTCATAAAACATGATTAGTGTTTAAGTTTTAAGTTATTAATTTACCAAAACTTTAATTTATCTTTTATTAAAATTTGATTCGTATCCCATCCACATAAAGTTAACACTATAGCGTCTGCTTAGTCTATAATAGTAATAAATGAAAACTATTGATAAAATTTTCTTAATTAAAGCGTCATGCATATCACGTAGAGTAAAAGAAGTACGACCAATTAGTCTGTGTTTGTGTTAGACATCTTTATCTGGTTGCTTACAGACCTACTACTTACTCGCAATTAAAATAAAATGTGACAGATAACATATCCGACAAAATATTACTCAGTAAGTTGATAGAACAAGATGGTAAAGTAACTTCCGTCTTTTCTTCAAGGAATAATGTCCGAAGAATAATGTTGGATTGGACGCCAACATGTGATAATTTGAAATCCGGTCTTCCCTACTCTCTATAATTTGAAGCGTTTATCATGCACATACCTGTAGAGTGTAGTTTGTTTACATACATGCACAGACTTGTCAATTGTTTACATAAATGAGGTACATATGAGATGATGATGGAGTTCGCATTCCAGTCTTCTTTGAAACGTTAATGAGTCACGTTAATATTCGATTTGTGCTATTAAAATGAATCCAAGAAAGAACAAAATATGTCTTTCCATAAGTGGAAAAAAGCGTGTGATTCAAGCTGTGAAGGATGAACAATTTAAAAAAGATGAATAATTGTTAATACATAATAAGAATATAGAAATAATAAGCAACAAATTTTGATCAAATTCTTATTTCCTTCAGCCGCCCCTCCCCCTCGTGGTTATTCAAACACTTGTTTTTTGAACTCTTGATAATTTGAAATTCATCTCTGGTCCCTTGAGTTTGAAATTATCGTGAGTCGACTGTATATATATCTTTAAGTTACACAAGTTGTAAAACTATTATTATATACATTGAAGAACACCAAGATATTAATAGATATTTTTGATGAATTTTAAAAGATTCAAACCCTGTAATGTGTTGTTTGATCTAGAATAATAAAATAGATGGCGCTAGATGTACAATAAAACGCGATATTGTTAAATGGACAATACGACTTAAGAAGAATAGGAATGTATTACGGCTTCGACGGTTAAATGTGTAATAAAATTATTTTTTTCAAATACTGTATATCTGCCTAAATTTTAATAAATATAAATAAAATTACTTAACTAAAAAAAAATATAATAATAATAATTATATATTTTAAATAATTTAATAATGCATAATAAGTCCTAAAGGGTTTTTTCATAGCAAAGGGAGAGTCCTGCAGTATGTAGGTAGATTTTGTATCAAGTACACTAGATGGCGCTAGAGGTTAAGTAAAACGCGATATCGTTAAACGGCAAACAAAACATAAGAAGTCTATACTTGTATTTTACGTCTTCGACGAGGTTAGGTTAGGTTAGGTTAGGTTAGGTTAGGTTAGGTTAGGTTAGGTTAGGTTAGGTTAGGTTAGGTTAGGTTAGGTTAGGTTAGGTTAGGTTAGGTTAGGTTAGGTTAGGTTAGGTTAGGTTAGGTTAGGTTAGGTTAGGTTAGGTTAGGTTAGGTTAGGTTAGGTTAGGTTAGGTTAGGTTAGGTTAGGTTTTTTTTTTTTTTTTTTATACTAGTCAGGCCTACCACCCCTGGCTACTTTATCGCCAGGGCCGTTGATTAGCTAAGCTCCTATGAGTAAAACTACATGAAAATGGATTCTTTATTGAGGGTTTGGTTGTCAGATGTCGGTTTACATTTGAATTCTTATTCTAATTTTTTAATACATCTTTTTATTTATATTACTATTATTATATAATCTAGTTATTATTCTCATATTTTTTGTTTCACGATTGTTTATTAATTAGCATTAATAATTTTCTATTTTAAGTCTTATGCCAGGATTTGGGGAGGGATTAGGATGTGGAGTTGGAGTTCGGGGTGGGCGTCGCTGACGGCCTGCGGCCGGGCTTCTCCTTTAATATTATATTAATATTCACGGGCGAGCTTCGGTCGGTCGCCCGACGCCTCGACCCCGGCCTCCGCTTCCATTCATCTGTTTAGTTTTCCTAATAATCTCCCCGCAGAATGCTTCCAGTTCTGACCTCGCCTCTTTCAGGACTGTTGGCATCTCTGCGATGGTTATCTCTTTTCCTATCTGAGTCTGGAGGTTAAATCTAGATAGCCCCACTATTGGACACTCTGTTAGCATATGAGTGGTACTTTGTGGCGTTTCTTGGTCGCAGGGGCATGTCGCATCATCTTTAAGTTTAAATCTATGTAAATATTCTGCGAATGCCCCATGGCCTGTGATGACCTGTATTGTGTGTTCTTCGAATCTTTTCTCTTTTATTATTTTATAGGCCATCTTTATATCTGGCAGGAATTTCTTTGTTATTGCACCAGTCTGAGAAAGATTATATCTTGCCTGCCAGGCCTCCACGGTTCTTTCCCTTATTTGTCGCTTCACTTCAGAGAGCGGCCGTTTGCCATACTCGGGTTTTGTTTTGAGTTTTTCGGCTGCTTCTTTTGCCAGTTCATCTGCCCTTTCGTTTCCTGGCGTGCCAATGTGCGCCTTAATCCAGTGGAGGTTTATTTTCTGGCCCCTCTTTTCCGCTTCTCCAATGGCTCGGCGAATCTTGACGACCTGGGGGTTGCAAGAACGGCTGTGGGTGATAGCTTCTAGGGAAGCTTTGGAGTCACTGTATATGTCTATTTTGTCTGTTTTTAATGAACCAACATATTCTGTGGCGCTTCGTATGGCTGCCAGTTCTGCCTGGTATATCGTGCACCATGAGGCTAACTTGATTTTCCTCGACTTGACCTCTACCCCTTCTCGCATATATACCCAGGCCGCGCCCACTCCTTTCGGGGTTTTGCTTCCATCTGTGTATATTGCGGTTTGCTCTGGGGTTTCAGCGTCGGTGTACTTTATTACTGGGCGGTCTGATGGATGAGGTAGTTTGTGATAGGGCGTGCGGCTCTCAATTTCCTCCTCGTCCGGGTCTACTTTCCGCCCCGTGCGGGCCTCATATAGTGCGGCGGCTTCTTTTATTCGCATGTCTAGAGGGAGTATTCCGGCTAACAGTGTGGCCGCTCCGCATGAGACAGTTTTGTAGCATCTCGCTATTTTTTGCGCAAAACTTCTCTGTATATTCTCTAACTTTTTGCGAAGACAGACTTTATCTACTTCCTTTGCCCATACTGCGGAGGCGTACATTATTATGGGCTCCACCACTGCCGTATATATGGTCGCTCTTACTTCTTGGTTTAGACCCCATCCCACTTTTGCAGTTCTACACAGTTGTTTATATATTCCGATCGCTTTATTACATACCTGGTTGACGTGCGCGTTAAAAGTGAGGGCCGAGTCCACCTCCACTCCCAGTATTCTGATGCTTTCTTCCATTTTTATAGGCTCACCGTTCATACTGAGGATCGGGTTGTCGTACCTCAGCTTCCGCGTCACAACCATTGCTTTTGTTTTATGAGGTGCAAAACGGAGCTTGTTTTGGACTCCCCACTTATACACACGATCCAGCACCCTATTTAATTTCGTTTGGATTTCCTGCCCCGTTACCCCTTCGGATATCAGGAGAACATCGTCCGCAAACGCCTGGACGTGCACTCCTTCCACTTGTAATTCCCTAAGGAGTGGATCTAATAACAGGTTCCACAATGTAGGTCCACCGATCGACCCTTGAACACATCCCTTTGTCGTATCACGCTCCACTGTATGTCCTGCGTAAGTTAGTTTTATTTTTCTTTCCTTGAGGTAACTGTCCATTACTTTTCTTAAGTTTCGTGGGCAACTCTCTTCCGCCAGCCGGACTCTGATCATGGGCCACCATGCGCTATCGAAGGCGCCCTCTATGTCTAGCGATACCACTGTCAGTATCTTCTTATGTTCCACTTTTTCGCGTATATAGTTAATTGCGGTGTAGAGGGCGTCTTCCGTACTTCGTTGGGGCATGAATCCGAACTGGTTTTTGGATGTTTTAGGCACGAGGTACCACTTCAGGCGTTCGACGATCATTTTTTCAAAGATTTTCCCCATCACCGGTAACAGACCAATAGGCCTGTACGACTTTGGGTCTGCGTAGTTCTTCTTGGCCGGCTTTCTCAGGATCACTATATTTGCCTTCTTCCATCTTTGGGGAAAGCATCCCAGTTCCAGGCATTTGTTAGCTATGGCAAGGTATAGGCCCGGGGCTGCAGTTATTGCATTCAGGCCTATGTCTGCCGTTATGCCGTCTTCGCCGGGAGCTTTCTTTGGATTGAAACTTTGGGCGGCGTTCATAAGCTCTTTTATTGTAAAGTGAGGATCATGGCTTTCATCATGCTCCCCTTCATTTACTTTGTCTGCTTTTATCCTTATTTGTCTGTGCCCATCTTCTTCAATTCCTACATCATCCTCTGGGAAGAAGGTTTTAGCTAGTAATTCTGCCGACTGTTTTTCGTCTAATTGTCTCCCTTTATTAATGAGTGGAGTATCTTCTTTTCTTTTTTCCGTGCCTCTAATTACTCTGTAAATCCCCTCCCACATGGTTTCTTTCTCCTGCTTTTGGCAGTATTCTTTCCAACTTTGTGTTTGTGCCTCGTGTGCTTTGTTCTCATAGTGGTTTTTTGCTTCGAGGTAGTCATTTACTACCTTTTGCCTTCTGCAGTCAGCTGCCCATCTTATTCGTCGCTTCATTGTCACAACCCGTTTTTTGAGCCGCTCCAGTTCGTCGGACCACCACGCCAATCCAGATTTTGAACCTGTTTTTATTTTGGGAATTGCTGTATCGCTTGCTGCGACTACTACTTCACTATATGCGTTTACTATTTTTTCTAATTCTTCTATATTGTTTATGTTTTCCATGGTTAGATTAGTGATTTGCTTTAAATTTAATTTTTCTAATAAGACTTCTTTAAATAGGGTCCAATTGGCTTTTCTTGTATTGTAAATTCTTGTCGTGCCTTTTCGTGCACTTGTTATGGCTTTCGTTATTTTTATTTTAAATAGAATGGCGTTGTGGTCCGAGGTTACTATGTACGGGTCCACTCTCCAGTCCTCCACTTGTCCCAGTAGGTCTTCTGAGCATGCTGTTATGTCCAAGTGGCTGGTGATACTTTTGCCTCTTCGTGTAACTTCAAAAGTTGGCTCCTGTCCATCATTTATAATGTGCAGGCCAATTTGAGTCACTGCATTCTCGAAGGCTTCTCCTCTTTCGTCGGCCACTGGGCTGCCCCACCACGGGCTCTTTGCATTTGCATCACCTCCTAGGACTATTTTCTTTCGAATCTTGCTAGTGACCTCATCCAGCTGTTTCAAGTAAGGCTCTATAAGTTTTGGAGCCGGCTCCATGTAATATGAGACCAGCGCAATGCCCCCCCTCTCTGCTGTTTTTATTTTTATTGGAACTATGTTGGCAGTGGTCATCTCCGGGTACTGAATTATATCAATATCGGCGTCGAAGACCACCACCGCGGCCTTTACCACTTCGCCTATTTGGGGGTTCTGACACTGCACTACTCTCACCCTTGGGTAGTCCTTCATTTTTCCTATCGCACCTATATAGGGCTCCTGGACTAAGGCTACTGTGATTTTTCTTTTAATTGCCTCCTGCATAAGTTCTTCAGTGGCGAGCCTTTTTCTTTGTAGGTTTATCTGAACTATGGTTATTGATTTTGTTTCTGCCTGGGTGCCCTTAGCAGTACGCTATTGGGCTGCGGGCTAACATGTCCCACCTTTTCCGCACTGGGCACTCGATATCAAAGGCGTTATGTGTATCTGGGCCAGTATTTGCCTTTCGGCAGTTTACGCACACTGGTGGTGCTCCCGCTGGGTGGTCTGGGCAGTCGACTTTCAGGTGGGATCCTCCACAGTGCGAGCAGGTTGGGTCGGCTTCTTTGCAATATTTCCGCCCGTGGCCGTAACCCAGACACCTCGAACACTGTATTAGTGGTGATTGGTCCTGCACCGATACTCGCTGTAGGTCTATATGCGCCTTCCTTGCTTCTGTGAGCATTTTCCACACACGCGGGGAGACCTGTAGGATTATGTTCTCAGTGTGCGGATTTCTAGCCCGTCTTCGGTATTTTACCACTGCTCTTACCTCTTCCTCCCGCAGGTCTTTGAAGAGGTTCCGATTTTGGTTTTTGAGTGCACTCACCACATCCTCATCTGTGTGGGATTTTATCACGTCTCTGAGGACGACCAGTGGGTCTTTTGTGATTGCTTTTTCCACTGTGAGGGATGGGTCGGTCTTTAATCGGTCCGTGATTTTGTCGAGTCGCTCCGTGGTGGTACATCCTATCACTATCTTTTGATCCTTTACTTTTCTTATTTTGTCCACGTTGAGCCCGGTGTTTTTGGCATCTACCGTGTATCGGATGCGTTCTAGTAATTTTTCGCTCGTTTCTGTGCCTGTCGACTTTATTATGATCGAGTGCATGTGCCCTCGTATATTTGGAGTTTTACTCGATTCGCTTTCATTCGTTTCAATGTTACTTCGTTTGATTGCTACAGCTTCTGCATATGTCATTATCTTTCCTTCAATCCTTTTTTCCCTTTCCTCCTCCTCGCGTCTGTATTCTCTTAGTTCTTTTCTTATTTCTTCTACCATATTGTTTCCTTGTCCTGTACCAATGGCTTTTATGTCCTCTTTTAGTTGTTTTCTGGTTTTCTCCATCTTGTCATTTTCTATTTCCAGACGTTTTATTTGTTGTTCTAGTTTGTCTGTATATGTTTTACTATCGTCTCCTTCTTTTTCTGCCACTTCCTTACTTCCCCTTTCCTTTTCCTTCTTTCTGTCCCCTCCTTCCTTTGTTTGAGCTTCGACCTCTTTCACTAGCTCGTAAAGTCTCCTTACTGCCGAGGTAACCGCTGCTTTTATTTCACCTTTTAAGTTTCGGGCGGCGTCAAGCTGCACAAGAGCGCTCTGCTGCACTGCCGCGGCTTCCGTGAGTCTGTTTTTGTAGGGCTTTTGCTTTTTTGGCCCTTCTACACTTCGAGCTATTGCCGCTTCCAGATCTCCGATACTTTTCCGCACCGCTGGAGTTGAGGTCGGGGTTAGTGGCTGTACAGGGGCCGGTCCTTCCCTTTCCTCCTTTCCAGTAGCGTAGGGTGGTGGGGCGGTTACCTTTGTTGGAGTGCGTATTCCGAACATTTTTTATGTTTTTATTTCGCGCGTGGGTAGGCTAAGGTGTGTCAATCGCTAAAATCGTAATATGTCAGGTGGGAGTACTTTGTCAATAGTAGTATAAAGTAAAATATGCAACTTAATCTAGGGCTTACTCCCAATAGGGTAGTATCCGTGTCAGTGAATAATATCAATATTCAATATTGTCAATTTGTCACAAATATGATTAAAATTTAAAAATCTTTTTAAAAACTTATACTAATGGCTATCCCCAAAAGGGGTGGCAGCCGTCAACTTGTCAATTTTTTGACTTAATCTATGGTCTGTCCCCAATAGGGTGGCAGCCGTCAACTTATAACTATTTTGAGTCGAATTTACAATGAAAAATTTTTTCGACTCTATGTAGAGCCGTCTCTACCCCCCAGTCCGATCCGACTTTTTGAGCCCTTTCGTTTGATATAACTCTTAAGGAAATCGGTTCGGTGGTTTCTGAGATATATCTTTTTTAATTTGTCCAAGATGGCGGACAAAATGGCCGCCAATCCGTAATATTCCCGTAACTTTGTTAGTTTTGCCCGGAGGAGAAAGCGGTTTTCACTCTCGTGAAAAGCTCCCCGTGCTCGTCTTTTACAATCCAAAAACTGGGTATGTAGAGTCGACTCTACTTTATTGCGGTTTTTATCTGCGGTCCTACGCAGAGTCACCTGGCCTTCTTAAGGTTGGAAATCCCGTCGAAATCGGGCAGCCCGTTCCCAAGATACAGCCGTCTAAAGTTTTGCAAGATGGCGGACAAAATGGCCGCCAAAGTGAAGATCGGCTGTAGTTCCGGTGTCTGTGCTCCGATCTCGACGCGGTTTCTTCACAGTGGTATCCTTTTATTTATTCTATTTACTGAAAGGACTAAAACTTTTGCATAAGAGGTGGGGATGGATGTTTTTTGAAAATTTTTTAATAATATTTGATTTTCTCGAAGGCCAGTAGGTTTTTGCGGGTACAAACACTCCGCAGGGGTGTCTTATTTTAATTTCTTACACTAAATACAGTTTTTTGGGTGAAAAACTCGTGAACGGCGGGAGGGGGGGGAGTTGCGGGGGAAGTTCCCCAAGGGGGGAATTTCTTATGGTTTTATATAATATGAATTTAGTAACACAAGGCTTGTATACATAAATGTATACAAGACTGCCGTTAAAAATCCCGAAATCTGCACCGTTTTTGAGATACGGGCGTTCAAAGATTTCCGATTTTGACAAATTTTCCAAATTTTCGGGATTTTTACAAATTTCGGATTTTCACTATTTTAAAAATGTTTTAATATAGATCTGAGCCGCGCGATCAAAACCAGTATATGGATATATATCCATATACTGGGGTGGCGTTAAAAATGCCCTATCTCCTACCGTTCCCGAGTTATTCCCTGTTTTTTAGCTTAATTCTTCCCGTCGGCTTTCCTCGGCAACCGCTGGGTCGATTCCGATTTTGAAAACGGCGCCTTGCTGGTCTTGACGGGAGCTTCACGAAGATATGTCGCAAGTCGTTGGCGTCCCACAGGAACTGCGACCACGTGCCACGTGGTTAGAGGGTTTTTCTTTTTTAACTTCCTGGATCCTGATCCGAAAATTTTATACGACCCCTCTAATGAAGCGGCTTTTTGAGCTCTATTTGAATTTAATTTTTAATGTTGGGGTCACCGCTTTACTTGTTAAGTTATTTGGTTTTTTGTTGATTTTTCATAGGTTATTTTGTATTTTTATTTGTAAAAATTTTTCCCCAATTCCGATATTTGAAAGTGATACACCATTCAATTCGCCGTCTCAGGGCGCGTAATTGGTGTATTGCACTATGTGGGGCCTGCCTTATTTAGTCAAGTTGTGGTCACGCCCCTTTTTGGTTTTAATTCCTTTTCTCCGTTTCTCTTGAAGGTAAAATTCAGAAACTGACCTCAAAAGATGCAGCTCGTCAAGTTGCATCCGATGATGTGAAGAAAAAGGGGGGTCGTCGATCCAAATCTCGCGCCGCACTCACTTTTGTCACTGTTATTTCACTATTTTTTAGTTTTTTAGACTTTTTACACACTTGTAAACAATTTTTAATATACAAATATTATATTTTTAGATTGGCCGTCGCAAGACGCACAAAATGATATATCGCACTAGTTGTTTCGCGACAAAAATCCTATTTTTGTGATTTTTCAATTGCGGAGCTTCACTGTTTTGCTGTTTACGCGACGGCGGTTCGACTGCGACTCGGTTAGGTTAGGTTAGGTTAGGTTAGGTTAGGTTAGGTTAGGTTAGGTTAGGTTAGGTTAGGTTAGGTTAGGTTAGGTTAGGTTAGGTTAGGTTAGGTTAGGTTAGGTTAGGTTAGGTTAAGGGCCTCATAGCCAAACGGCTTTGTATGTGACCGTGGTGGGTGTGAGGTTCCGGGTTCGATTCCCGGTCCGAGTGTAAATTTATATTTATTCTCGGCCTTTGGTAGGGCTGTACGGTGCCGGGCGAGTGTTTAAACCGTACATAGTGGGCACGGTTGAGTTTCTATAGTGTGCAGTGGGCACCCAACTATATTGAGACTCCTGTGTAGGCTTAGAACGTAGCAATACGCTCTAGGCCGAGGGTGGCAATTACAAGTGGTTAAGTAATTGGACATTCCTTTTTACCCTGGGTTGAATGCCTTGTGCGACCCCCGGGGAATTCAATGCGGTGCCAGATGTCATTCATTCAGAATGGATGTGTCTGGCACTGCAGGTGATATGGAGGGCCTAGGAGGAATTTTTAGTGGGTCGGGTTTCTCCCCTCTGGTTAGCAGAGGGATAAGAGATAACCATCCCCACAGTCCCCGCGGTAGCGACTGCATACGCCCGCGGGCCTGCAATTGTGCATTTTAACCTCCTTCATAAAAAAAAAAAAAAAAAAAAAGGTTAGGTTAGGTTAGGTTAGGTTAGGTTAGGTTAGGTTAGGTTAGGTTAGGTTAGGTTAGGTTAGGTTAGGTTAGGTTAGGTTAGGTTAGGTTAGGTTAGGTTAGGTTAGGTTAGGTTAGGTTAGGTTAGGTTAGGTTAGGTTAGGTTAGGTTAGGTTAGGTTAGGTTAGGTTAGGTTAGGTTAGGTTAGGTTAGGTTAGGTTAGGTTAGGTTAGGTTTTTTTTTTTTTTTTTTTTTTTTTTTTTTTTTTTTTTTTTTTTTTTTTTTTTATTACACCTAATAGGCCTACCTTCCCCGGCTACTTTATCGCACAGGGTCGTTGTCTAAGCTAATCATCCATCTTTTCTCATATCCTTCCTCGAAATAATTGACAACACAGCTTTATTTTTTATTAGGGTTTTACACATATCAGTATCACAGTTTCAGTTTCATTTTTTATTATCCTATTTTTATCTTTTTCTTTACTCTATCTATTTATCTTTACATTTATATCACAGTCAGTCTCTTATTTTCCTACTTTTATCTATATCCTTACATTAATTATTTTCAACACATTCCTATCCAGAGACGGGGCCCGCGACGCGGGCGGCTTTTACTTTTCCGTGAGTATTCTTATAATACTCATTGGCAAGTGGGCGCCGGCCGCCTCGCGGTCCCCGCCCCGGCCTTACTCTTATTGAACTTAGCTGTTCTTTTGGTAATTTTTTGGCAAAAATCCTCCAGGTGCGATCTGTTACAGACTAGCATGTCGGGCAGTCCCTGAAGACTAAGCGACATGCCTGTCATCTGTTCCAGGTCGCATCTGGAGGAGGCAAAAATGGGGCACTCCAAAAGTAGGTGTGGGATGGATTGTTCCACCCCACTCTCACATTCGCAGTCCGGTTTTTCTTTCAGCCTGAAACGGCACAGGTACTCGGCAAAGGGCCCATGGCCTGTGAGGACCTGTGCCATCTCAGGACTGAATCTACTCTCTCTTATTTGCTTCTGCGCAACTGCTACGTTCTTTAGGAACAGTTTTGTTATTCCCCCTGTTATCCCTTCCTTGTACCGCCGGTCCCATTCCTCGATCGTTTTCCTTCTCACTTCTTTTCTAATGTATGACAGTGGGTACTCTACGTGGGCTGCTCTGACCTTCGAGGTCTCCGCAGCGGCTCTCGCAAGTTCGTCCGCCCTCTCATTCCCCTCCGTGCCGACGTGCGCTTTCACCCAGTGGAGTCTTATATTTTGGCCCTTTTTTCGGCTCTCCACCAGGTGTCTGCGGATCTCGACTACTCGGGGGTTTCGAGAGCGCCCGCCCGCAATCGCCTCGAGCGAAGACCGCGAGTCGCTGCAGATATTCACGTCAGTATCCACTGTCATCGCCTCCCTTACTGCACCAACGAGAGCTGCCAGCTCTGCTTGGTATACGGTGCAGTAAGGGGCCATCTTTATCTTCTTCCATTTCTTTTCACTTCCACTCTCCCATTTGGACCAGGCGGCACCTACTCCTTTCTCCGTCTTACTACCGTCTGTGTAGATTGCCGTTTTATTGTCATTTTCTATTTGGCCAGGGTCATTGGTGATGGCGAAGCTAATATCCGGTTTTTCCGCGGGATGGGGTTGTTCTAACGCAGGTACGGCTCGCTCAATCCGGTCTCCTTCGCGTATGAACGGAGACGACCCCCTTCTGGCCTCAAACATCGCGGCGGCTTCTTCCACCCTGAGGTCGAGGGGCAGTATCCCCGCCAATAGCGTCGCGGAATTTAGCGATGCCGTCCTGTACGTCTTCGCTATTTTTTGTGCGAAAGCCCTCTGCACCGTCTCCAGTTTCTTCCTTGTGCACAGTTTCTTAACTGTCGGTGCCCAGGCTGCCGACGCGTATGTTACTATCGGCTCTATGACGGCTTGGTATACCTGGTGAACCATGTCTCCCGTCATTCCCCATTCCAGCTTCGCCATTCTAGCTACTTTTTTGTGTATGTCAGCCGCCTTTCTCGTGACATTTTGCACATGCTTGTTAAACGTTAGCCCTTCATCTATAGTCAACCCCAGTAATTTAATTTCCTTTTCTAATGCTATTTCCTGTCCATTCATTCTTATTCTTGGGGTATCGAACTTCAACCTTCGCGTCAGGACCATCGCTTTGGTTTTTTGTGGCGCGAAGTTGAGCTTGTTCTCGATACCCCACTTCCTCACATACTCGAGGGCAACGTTTGCTCGGTTTTCGATGGAGTGCGTGTCCATTCCGCTGAACATCAGCACAACATCGTCTGCGAAAGCTTGTGCATATGTCCCATCCTCTTCTAGTTCGACCAGTAGTGGGTCGAGCAAGATGTTCCAGAAGGTGGGGCCACTAATCGAGCCCTGAATGCACCTTCCTGCCTTTAAAGTAGTCTTCCACTACCAGCCTTAGTTGCTTGGGACAGTCTTTCTTTGCTAGTTGGTACTTGATCGCTGGCCACCATGCGTTGTCGAAAGCCCCCTCGATATCTAGCGACACCATCAGCACTATTTCCTTGTTTTCAATGTGGCTCCTCGCTTTTGTCAAGATATCGTAGAGGGCATCCTCCGTGCTCTTTCCTGGCATGAATCCATACTGCCTCCTGCTCATCCTGGGGAGTAGGCTGTGTCTGATCCTGTTGATGATTACCTTTTCTAGTATCTTCCCCATGACTGGCAAGAGGCCTATTGGACGGTAGGATTTGGCGGCCGCGTAATCCTCCTTTCCTGGCTTCCTCAGTACCACTATTGTGCATTCCTTCCATAGATCAGGGAAGCATCCCACTTCGAGGCATTTATTGAAGATGGCCAAGGGAACCTCCGGGTTCGCCGTGATAGCTGCGCAGCAGATATCCGCAGTGAGTCCGTCGGCCCCCGGGGCCTTCCTCGGGTTGAAGCTTCTAGCAGTGCTGATGAGCTCCGCCATTGTGATTGGCACTTCATCAGCGCTACTTCCCTGCAAGCTGCTGGTCATTTCCTCTACCGTTTTCCTCATTTTTCGATGGATGTCATCATCCATCTCGCAATTATCAGGCGGGAAGAATTTCCGTGCCAGCAGCTGCACCGATTCTTCGGAGTTCAACGAAATGCCCTTCTCTATTAGCGTGGTGTCTTCCCTGATCCCTTCCGCCTTTCTTATTATTTTATATATCCTGTCCCATAAGCTTTCCCCTTCTTGCTTCGTACAGAGTTTTTTCCACCCTTCCTTTTGAGCCCTTTCGATCTCTTCTTCATAGGTCTTTTTTGCCTCCAGGTAGGCGATTACTACGCACTCTCTCCTCCTGGGAGCTGCGTATGAGATCCTTTTCTTTTTTCTTGTCATATCCTTTTTTAGGGCCTCTATTTCCTTGTTCCACCAGGGTGGATCGAAGCTTTTCTTCCTTTGTTTTACTTTGGGGATATGTTTCTCAGCGGCTTTTATTATTAATTTCGTGTAATCCTTTACTATGTTATTGACCCCGGCCTTTGTGTCCTGTCCTTTTATTGTTTCTATGTCCAGTCCTAGATGTGTCAATTCCATGTTTATCTTGTCTCTAAATTCCTCCCAGTCTGCGTTTTTCGTATTGAATTTGCGGGTTGTCTTCGGTAGGTTGTGCGTTTGGGGTTTTTGAAGGGCTGTAGTCATAAAAATTGTGTTGTGGTCAGAGCTAGTGATGGAAGTATCAACCCACCATCTCGTTACCTTACTGAGGAGGGCCGTTGTGCATACTGTGATGTCCACTGCACTCGTGTATCTACGGCCCCCTCTTACGGTGTCGAAGGTGGGTGTGTTGCCACAATTTAGGATGCTCAGCCCTTCTTCGTCAAGGAACCCTCGTAATTCCTTTCCTCGTGTGTCTTCGTTTCGGCTCCCCCACCATTCACTCCATGCGTTCACGTCCCCTCCAATTAGTACCATCTTGGTTTTAAGTTTTTTCGTGACGCTTCCTAGTTGTTCGAGGTATGGTTCGATGGGTTCATCGCCTTCGAAGTACACTGATATTACCCCTATTTCCCACTGGTCCGTTCTCAGGACGGCAGCCACTATGTTTTCCGTGATAAGTGACTTGTCTTGAAAGACTTCAATGTGTTCGTCGAAAACAAGTATCGCCGCCTTCACCGGTTTCTCTCCAGTGGGTACGCACTGCACTACTCTGTACATAGGGCTTTCTGCCATCTGTTTACTGGCCCCTATGTACGGTTCCTGGAGTAGTGCTATTTTCACGTTTCTACCGCCCGCTTCTTTTATAAACTCCTGGATCGCGATTCTCTTTTTTCTAAGGTTCGCTTGTGCCAGGAGAAAGCCGGTAATATTGTTGGTGCCCTCGGCTTTTTTAACAATACGCGTAGCTTAGCCTCGCCGCCTTGTCCCACCCCTGCCGGGTTGGACAGCTCTGGCTGAAGGCTCCGTGCTCCGCGTTTCTTCCCTTAGTGTCTTTGCAGTTTATGCAGCTGGGAGGCTTTCCATCCTTGTTAGGTTAGGTTAGGTTAGGTTAGGTTAGGTTAGGTTAGGTTAGGTTAGGTTAGGTTAGGTTAGGTTAGGTTAGGTTAGGTTAGGTTAGGTTAGGTTAGGTTAGGTTAGGTTAGGTTAGGTTAGGTTAGGTTAGGTTAGGTTAGGTTAGGTTAGGTTAGGTTAGGTTAGGTTAGGTTAGGTTAGGTTAGGTTAGGTTAGGTTAGGTTAGGTTAGGTTAGGTTAGGTTAGGTTAGGTTAGGTTAGGTTAGGTTAGGTTAGGTTAGGTTAGGTTAGGTTAGGTTAGGTTAGGTTAGGTTAGGTTAGGTTAGGTTAGGTTAGGTTAGGTTAGGTTAGGTTCCCTGGGTTGAATGCCTTGTGCGACCCCCGGGGAATTCAATGCGGTGCCAGATGTCATTCATTCAGAATGGATGTGTCTGGCACTGCAGGTGATATGGAGGGCCTAGGAGGAATTTTTAGTGGGTCGGGTTTCTCCCCTCTGGTTAGCAGAGGGATAAGAGATAACCATCCCCACAGTCCCCGCGGTAGCGACTGCATACGCCCGCGGGCCTGCAATTGTGCATTTTAACCTCCTTCATAAAAAAAAAAAAAAAAAGGTTAGGTTAGGTTAGGTTAGGTTAGGTTAGGTTAGGTTAGGTTAGGTTAGGTTAGGTTAGGTTAGGTTAGGTTAGGTTAGGTTAGGTTAGGTTAGGTTAGGTTAGGTTAGGTTAGGTTAGGTTAGGTTAGGTTAGGTTAGGTTAGGTTAGGTTAGGTTAGGTTAGGTTAGGTTAGGTTAGGTTAGGTTAGGTTAGGTTAGGTTAGGTTAGGTTAGGTTAGGTTAGGTTAGGTTAGGTTAGGTTAGGTTAGGTTAGGTTAGGTTAGGTTAGGTTAGGTTAGGTTAGGTTAGGTTAGGTTAGGTTAGGTTAGGTTAGGTTAGGTTAGGTTAGGTTAGGTTAGGTTAGGTTAGGTTAGGTTAGGTTAGGTTAGGTTAGGTTAGGTTAGGTTAGGTTAGGTTAGGTTAGGTTAGGTTAGGTTAGGTTAGGTTAGGTTAGGTTAGGTTAGGTTAGGTTAGGTTAGGTTAGGTTAGGTTAGGTTAGGTTAGGTTAGGTTAGGTTAGGTTAGGTTAGGTTAGGTTAGGTTAGGTTAGGTTAGGTTAGGTTAGGTTAGGTTAGGTTAGGTTAGGTTAGGTTAGGTTAGGTTAGGTTAGGTTAGGTTAGGTTAGGTTAGGTTAGGTTAGGTTAGGTTAGGTTAGGTTAGGTTAGGTTAGGTTAGGTTAGGTTAGGTTAGGTTAGGTTAGGTTAGGTTAGGTTAGGTTAGGTTAGGTTAGGTTAGGTTAGGTTAGGTTAGGTTAGGTTAGGTTAGGTTAGGTTAGGTTAGGTTAGGTTAGGTTAGGTTAGGTTAGGTTAGGTTAGGTTAGGTTAGGTTAGGTTAGGTTAGGTTAGGTTAGGTTAGGTTAGGTTAGGTTAGGTTAGGTTAGGTTAGGTTAGGTTAGGTTAGGTTAGGTTAGGTTAGGTTAGGTTAGGTTAGGTTAGGTTAGGTTAGGTTAGGTTAGGTTAGGTTAGGTTAGGTTAGGTTAGGTTAGGTTAGGTTAGGTTAGGTTAGGTTAGGTTAGGTTAGGTTAGGTTAGGTTAGGTTAGGTTAGGTTAGGTTAGGTTAGGTTAGGTTAGGTTAGGTTAGGTTAGGTTAGGTTAGGTTAGGTTAGGTTAGGTTAGGTTAGGTTAGGTTAGGTTAGGTTAGGTTAGGTTAGGTTAGGTTAGGTTAGGTTAGGTTAGGTTAGGTTAGGTTAGGTTAGGTTAGGTTAGGTTTTTTTTTTTTTTTTTTTTTTTTTTTTTTCCTTTTAATTGTTAGTAGGCCTACCATCCCCGGCGACTAACGCCCCGGGGCCGAGGAAGCTAAGCTAAATACTGCTTGAAGTCTTTATTAAAGTAAAACAAATATATACAGTGGTTGTGGATTAGGTGGTTGAGGGTTGGTTTTGCTATTTGATACAATTCTTTTCCCTCAACCACCTGAACAGAGTCCACGTCTTAAAACTAGTAATTATATAAAAAAGTGAAAGTGAAATATTGACAGGTTATTTTGTGCTTAAATAAGTAGGTTGATACAATAAAATTTTTAACAACAAAGTAGTAGATAAAAGTGGTTATATAATTATTAAAGTAACAGTTATGTTTATTATTATATAGGTATTAGGAATTAAACGCGGGTAGGTTGTTGAGGGTCGGTTCTGCTATTAGATACAATAACCTTCCCTCAGCCGCCCAATTTAAGTCCGCTTCCTAATACCTACATTAAACATAACACAGACAAAATTTAGAACTAAAGTAAAATAAAAATGTAAAAATACACACTGGAATGAATAAGACAGTTGTTATAGAATTAAGTTTAAACAGATAGGCTTTAATAATGAGCCTGTAAATGACTGTGCTGGTGTTTGGAGTTGGACACGGGTAGGTTGTTGAGGGTCGGTTCTGCTATTAGATACAATAACCTTCCCTCAGCCGCCCAATTTAAGTCCGCTTCCTAACACCAACATTAAACATAACACAGACAAAATTTAGAATTAAAGTAAAAAATAAAAATGTAAAATTACACAATGGAATGGAATAAAACAGTTGTTATAAGATTAAGTTTAAACAGATAGGCTTTA
The DNA here is from genome assembly GCF_905475465.1 of Pieris napi. Taxonomy (NCBI): domain Eukaryota; kingdom Metazoa; phylum Arthropoda; class Insecta; order Lepidoptera; family Pieridae; genus Pieris; species Pieris napi. Next base: position 13,043,523 of record NC_062244.1, read on the forward strand.
ATAATGTGCCTGTAAATGACCATGATGGTGTTTGGAGTTGGACACAGGTAGGTTGTTGAGGGTCGGTTCTGCTATTAGATACAATAACCTTCCCTCAGCCGCCCAATTTAAGTCCGCTTCCTAACACCAACATTAAACATAACACAAACAAAATTTGGAGTTAAAGTAAAATAAAAATGTAAAAATACACAATGGAATGGAATAAAACAGTTGTTATAAAGTTGAGTTTAAACAGATAGGCTTTAATAATGTGCCTGTAAATGACTGTGCCGGTGTTTGGAGTTGGACACGGGTAGGTTGTTGAGGGTCGGTTCTGCTATTAGATACAATAACCTTCCCTCGGCCGCCCAATTTAAGTCCGCTTCCTAACACCAACATTAAACATAACACAAACAAAATTTGGAGTTAAAGTAAAATAAAAATGTAAAAATACACAATGGAATGGAATAAAACAGTTGTTATAAAATTGAGTTTAAACAGATAGGCTTTAATAATGTGCCTGTAAATGACTGTGCTGGTGTTTGGAGTTGGACACGGGTAGGTTGTTGAGGGTCGGTTCTGTTATTAGATACAATAACCTTCCCTCAGCCGCCCAATTTAAGTCCGCTTCCTAACACCAACATTAAACATAACACAAACAAAATTTGGAGTTAAAGAAAAATAAAAATGTAAAAATACACAGTGGAATGGAATAAAACAGTTGTTATAAAATTAAGTTTAAACAGATAGGCTTTAATAATGTGCCTGTAAATGACTATGTTTGTGTTTGGAGTTGGACACGGGTAGGTTGTTGAGGGTCGGTTCTGCTATTAGATACAATAACCTTCCCTCAGCCGTCCAATTTAAGTCCACTTCTTAACACCAACATTAAACATTACATAAGGAAAAATCAAAATTGCAGTAAAAATAAAAATACACAACAGAATGGAATTAAACCATTTGATATAGAGCCAAATTTAAACAAGTGAACATAGGGAAGTTTTACATTTGCTTAGAGTTATATTAAAATAAAATTACCCAGTGAAATGGGATTAAACTTATAATAAAAATAAAAATGGAATTAATATTATAATTTATGTTTAGTACAGATGGTATTAGCACAGTAAAGTATGATTTAAATAAAACAACAATCGTAAAAAAAATCTAAGTTAAATATTTAAGTAGTTAGTATAATAATTGTAAAAAGTTTAAAAGGTTATAGATGGAGAGAAATAACTATATACATTTTTGTACGGGTGAGGGTGGATTACTTGCCGATAAATTGTTAAATGTGAGTGTAAAATATAAGATATAAACATTTTGAAGGCTTTGATAGAGCACACGAGGTTTGAGAAGGGTTGTGTTGTTTAATAAGGGGTAAGGATTGTGAATGTTTTCGTGTTTTGTGTAGATAAGTGCCCTATAAGAGGTGCAGCGTGTAAAGGTCGTCGTGAATTTAGTAGTTTTTAGTTTGTAAGAGGTTTTGTGTAGACAGACAAATGCCCCAGTGCAAGTGCTGCGCGTTGAGGTCGCTGTTAATGTGAGTGTTTAATTCAACGTGTAATTGTGTTGTTTAATATGAAATTAGTGTTTTGTGCATGTTTTAAATGTAGTTAATTTTTGCCTCAACGCGGGCCCGCATGGCTGTAACTTTGGGGCACTTGTCTGAGTCGGCGCGGTGTAGGGTGCCAGTGTTGGTGTTAAATTGTTTGTTGTGTTCGGCGCAGTTGGTGCAGTTGTGTACTTCGGCCTTGCACTCCGCAGTAGGGTGGTGAGCGGAGCATTTGGCGCATGTGGGTGTGGTATTGGGGCAGCGGCTCTTTGTGTGTCCGAAATTTAGGCAGTTTTGACACTGCCTAAATGGTGAGAAGTTGTCGCTGTGGACCCGCTGCATCCCTATGTTAATTCTGCCTAGGTCGGCGAACGCCTTCCAGGCAGAGGGTGTTGTGTTTAGAACCGCGTTGTACAGTGTAGTGTTTCTGTTATTAGCAATGAATTTTACAGTGAATGTGTGCTTAGCTAGTGTGGTGTTCTGGTCTTTTATTGTTTTAATGAGTTCGAATTCAGGTATTGTTTTCTTTATGCCTTTTAGTATAATCATTGGGTCTATGCGCTTTTCCTCTTGGGTGTTTATTTTTGTGTTTTTTTGTAGTCGTGTGAGCGTGTGTAGTTTATGCTCTTCTCTTTCGAAAACGAGTTTTATCTTGTGTTTAGATAGCGGGGTGACCTTTAAGGGGGCGTATCCGCCCTCTCTGAAATTGACTGTTCTACTAATTTGTGTGAGTATCTGTTCTGCTGTGTCGAGACCCTCTCCAGACACGATGATGGAAGGCCCTGCAGGGGGTTTGGGGGTGGCGGCGGCCTTAGCGTAGGATTGATGAATATTACGCGGGTCCGCCGACACTGGTTGTATCTCCGACGGCGCGGGTTTAGGGGATTCCTTTAGAACCCTGGTGTGTTCCTGCAAGGCCTTATTCGATTCATCGAGTAGTCGAGAGTGAGCCTCGAGTTTTTGTATTAGTTGTGTGGTGTGTATTTGTGTATCGGTTGGCGGTGTACTCGTTGGAGGTGTAATCGTGGCTTTGGTTGCCTGTGGTATGTGCGGTGCGGGGGCGGGAGGGTTGGGGCGGGTGGTAGGTGAGGGGTCAATGAGGCTGACTACTCCGTAGAGGCCTTCGATTGCCTCTGTGATTGCAGTTTTTAGTTCCCTTTTTAAGTTGCGGGAGTCAGCGAGAGCTTGTAAGCCTGTCTGCCTATATTCTTTGGCCATCTCCATGTGAGCCGACTCGGATGGGCATTTATCGCGAGTGAAGGCTGGGCTCAACATCTCTACCAAGGTCCGTCTTGCTGGAGTTGAGGACGTAGAGGGAGTAGAGGCTTTGTTTGTTGGTTTGGGTGGAGTTCGGGGTAACATTTTGCTGGTGGAGGGTGAGGGGGGGTGAGGGGGGGCTGAAATGTGGACAGGTGTATTCACCTCTTCGAGCTGAGTCGTTTGATACCCAACTCGAGGGGGTGGGGGTGGGGGGGAAGATTTTGTCAGGGCGGGGGGTAAAAACCTGTATTGTGGGGTGGAGGGGGGTTTTTGAGAGGAACACTGTACACTATCAAATAGAGCTCGCCGAGCCGGTTAAAATAAGCCCAAGCTCGACGGGCTTAGGATAAAAATTTTGGAATATTAAAAATTTACAAATATGGGGCTGGTAATCCACCCTACCTTGTGTTAAGGACCAGGATTGCTCGCCAGCTGTTGCTCGTAATGTAGTGGTGATAGGTGTTTTCTGGCTGCCCCCGGAGAGGACAAGTCGTTGGTGTTGGAGCAGGAGCTGTTCCAGCTGGTCGCCTGATGACTTGGTGTCCAGTTGGGCAGGTGAAAAAGTGTGATGTGCGGATTGGAACTAATCCGATGGAATCTTGTGCGGGCTATAAGATGGTGGTAGATTCCGATTTTTCGGAGGTGTGGATCCCCTGGAAACCCTGGATTCCAAGCTATTCCTGGTCGTGGTTCCTGAATTACTGGGCGAATATTGATGATATTGGTGTCAGTCGGTAGGTTATTTTCTGTACTTTGTTCTTATCGTAATTTGGATTTGGTGTTCTGATGTTTGGGGGTGGTTAACCCCAAAAAACGGTTTTCCCGTGGTCCGAGAGGATATTTCTGGTCCGATTTTGTCGTGAGATATGTCAAAAGATACCTTTCCGTCTAGCGCATCTTATAGACATATTAAATTAATTGTGTGTTGTGGGGCCGCTTGCTGGTGGGGAAAATCCTTATTTTTGGTGTTTTTTGCCTCTAGAAAATTATTCCTTAGGTCCAAAATTATAAACTGGGTATCAGGCGATAGCCCTCAATTAGGACTATCGTTTTAAGCTATAATAAGTAACTGTCACAGATCTAAATAAAAAGTTGTTAACCTTTTTCTGCGGTTTTGTCCGTGAAATCCTCAGTTATGGACCCTTATCGACCAAATTTGGGTCGAAATGTCCGTCTTAATGCATTCT